>NC_086444.1:1141626625-1141679125 GCF_028390025.1 Pseudophryne corroboree
TCTTTAGGAGTCTTGCTTATTTTATCCTTGTTATTAAAAAAATACATTTACACAAATGTTTTGATGTTCTTTTGTGTTTATTTATTTGTTTCGTACTTACAGTAATGATGTCTTTTTTTATCTTGTACCTGTGATGTTACATTTAGACGTTTTATTTATTTTTTTACATTGTGTGTGTGTGTGTGTGTGTGTGTGTGTGTGTGTGTGTGAATATAAAACCATTTTTTAATTGTTATTTTATATTTAACATAATTATTTACAATGACATAACAAACTAAAGTAGCTATAACACAGTTTAAATTACTCTGAAAGAAACATATTTGTACACTCAGTAAGAAGCATTTACAAGAGCAAGAATCACTGTAGTTTGACAAATACAAGCAGCTTGCCATATTATCTATGTGTGTACAGTATGTATGTATGTATGTGTGTACAGTATCTATGTATGTATGTATGTATGTATGTATGTATGCCGTCACTAGTCCATGGACAAGTTGTACATCCAATGTACATGACCATTATATCTTTGAAGGTTGGACTGACATGCAAACAAAAATGTTTCATATAGTTCCTGAAAGGATTTGCGCTTTTGAATTACGTTAATATGTAAAATTAATGTTACTTGTCTTTGCAATTATGTGATGTGTCAAGGAAACGGTTCCGGTATGAATGGTCGACCATGTTATAGTCGACAGTCATTAGGTCGACCACTATTGGTCGACATTGACATGGTCGACATGGACACATGGTCGACACATGAAAATGGTCGACACATGAAAGGTCGACATATGAAAAGGTCAACATGAGTTTTTTAACTTTTTTTGGTGTCGTTTTTTGCGTAAAGTGACTGGGAACCCCAATTAGTGCACCGCGTCCACTCGCATGGCTCGCTTCACTCGCCATGCTTCGGGCATGGTGCCTTCGCTCCGCTACCGCTTCGCTCGGCACACTTTACCGTTCCAATCGTAGTCCATGTGGATCGTAAAGTATGGAAAAGTTCCCCAAAAGAAAAAAAAGTTAAAAAACTCATGTCGACCTTTTCATGTGTCGACCTTTCATGTGTCGACCATTTCATGTGTCGACCATGTCAATGTCGACCAATAGTGGTCGCCCTAATGACTGTCGACCATAACATGGTCGATCATGTGAACGGATACCCAAGGAAACACCATGCAGTATCATGGAAGGTCTGGGACAACTTGTTATATACTGTACTTATCCAACCTCATCACCTTCCAGATCAATTAAAGGCTAATTGCAACCAAAAATAACCCCCTAGAGCAGTGTATCCTAACCTCTGTCCTAAAGGGTGGTCTTCAGTTTGCCGGCTGTCGGGATCCCGGCGCACAGTATACCGCCACTGGAATCCCGACAGCCGGCATACCGACACTTTATCTCCCTCTTGGGGGTCCACGACCCCACTGCAGGGAGAATAAATAACGCGGCGCGCATAGCGCGCCACCGTGCCCGCAAGGGGATTATTTGCGCTCACCATGCTGTCGGTATGCCGACGGTCGGGATTCCGTCGCCGGTATACTGGTCGCCGGGAGCCCGGCCGCCGGCATACAATACTACACCCGTCCTAAAGGCACACTTACAGCTCAGGTCTTAAGGATAGCCATACTTATGTACAGGTGACTTAGGGGTCTATTTGCTAAGCATTGAAGAGAGGTAAAGCAGAGAGAGATAAAGTACCAGCCAATCAGCTCCTGTCATGTTACAGGCTGAATTTGAAAAATGACAGTTAGGAGCTGGTTGGCTGGAACTTTATCTCCAGAATATGACAAATAGAGTAGACTACCGCAAGTGCGCAACAAAGGGCTGCTACTGATGATCGATGGATAGAGTGTCACCAACACTCCAGACAATTATCATGAAAGTAGAAGAACCACCACACCAGTTGCGCACACTATGTATACTTATACAGAATGAGTTTCAGGGGTACAGATATAATGGACGGAGATAAAGTACCATAAAAGTAGAAGAACCACCACTCCAATAGCACACACAAAATATACTTATACAGAATGAGTTTCAGGGGTAAATCTTGAAGTTCTGCATGCTTTCCAATGTTTCGTAGGACCTCAAAAGGAACAAACAAACATGCAATAGTGTAATACTGTAAATATCCCTTCAAGTCAGTACTTTTTCATCAGAAACTCTTACCCGTATTCCAGGTCTATCAAATTAATGAGAGACTATTTGAGCCCATGGGAGTGGAGATAAACGTGTTAGAGGAACAAAGGACGACACTTTCGACCAGTTTCTTGGGAGGATGTTAACTCCAATTGCATGCAAGAATAAAAATATCTTCCATAGTGTAAAACCACACAAAACAATTTATTACATATATAAGATAAAAATTAGCCTCCCACCAAAATTGGTGGTCTACTGCACATAAGTAGACAATCACAACATTAGTACAGTGCTCAGATGATATAGCAGATGATAAGACTCCTACCAGATGGAAAGGTCTACTTGAAACCGCAGCGCAGACATATGAACAAGGATTATGAAGACACCACAGGTGCCCCTGGAAATGTTCCCCTCATCCCAGATAGTCGTTAAAAGTCTGCAGGGCTGCTCCTCACCAACGTGTTTCGATACACTAGGTATCTTTTTCGAACTGGTCAAAGGTGTCATCCTCTGACACGGTTATCTCCGCTCCCATGGGCTCAAACAGTCTATCATTACTTTGAAAGACCTGGAATACGAGTATGAGTTTCTGATGAAAAAGTACTGATTTGAAGGGTTATTTACAGTATTACACTATTGCATGCTTGTTTGTTCCTTTTGAGGTCCTAAGAAACACTGGGAAGTGTGCAGAACTTCAAGATTTACCCCTGAAACTCATTCTGTATAAGTATATTTTGTGTGTGCTATTGGTGTGGTGGTTCTTCTACTTTTATGGTACTTTATCTCCGTCCATTATATCTTTCTCCAAGGCTTAGTACATAGACTCCTTTATACCTCAGTCATTATGATTTACCAACTGTCCTTAAGCATGGCTATCCCTAAAACCAGGACTGTTATTGTGCTTTGAGCACAGAGGTTGGTAAACTGCCTGAGAGCTCTTGCAATCCCCAGTGGGCCCGCCACATTCTGTGACAGTTCAGTCTCTGGCTTGGAATGGCGTATATCAAACAGTGGACTCTCCATGCATAGCTATATTCAGTCTGGGTACATCTCTGAGACCTCTGCTGGTCATCTGGAAAATTCTTATGTATGACGGGTAACAAGAAGAAGGTAAGTACTCTCCTTGTTGGGGCACTCACCTATCCTTTATCGGAACAGAAATCTGTATGAAATGTAACAATTATTATGTACTCGGTATACTCTCATGAGAGCACATCCAAAGACACACAAACATATATAACAGTAATCTTATAGGCCCTACACACTGGCCGATATTCTGAAAGATATGAACGATCTCGTTCATAAATGAACGAGAACTCGTTCATATCTTTCAGTGTGGAGACTCCAGCGATGAACAATGCGCGTCCCCGCGCTCCTTCATCGCTGATCTCCCGTCGGCTGTGCATGCAGGCCAATATGGACGATCTCGTCCATATTTGCATGCACTTCAATGCAGCCGGGTGACGGGGGGAGTGAAGAAACTTCACTCCCCCCGTCACTGCCCCCCCGCCGTCGGGTTGCTCGTCGGCCGTATCGGCCGTCGGGCACCTCGGCGGCGCATTGCCGAGTGTGTAGGGCCCCTAAGGGGATCACCAAAATGTAGATCTGAAATGCTGAAATAATGCATATACAGGTAGGTACTAAATAATACAATTGACTGGTAAGCAGAGATCAGAAAATCTAATAGGCACCTAGAATTGATGTAATGTTATTTTACATATAAGCCTGACATTTATACCAACAAGCTGATGTGCCCGGTTTCAACTGGGCAAAGGTTTACTGGGCAGAATGTTTTACCCTTTTTCACACTCTTAGAAGCCAAATGCACCTTACACATAACCAGAGGCGTCACTCAACTCTTTAACACCCGGTGCGGCGGCGGGAAAAAGGGGAAGGGCTTCGCAGGAATGGGCGGGGCTTAGAGGGACGGGGCTTTGCGGGTGGCACCCATTTTTAGTCCATTGAAGTATCAAAAGGGGGCGGGGATTTGCGTGAAGGGCAGGGCTTCTCGTCCTGACACCCGTTTTTTTTTTTTGTCACTTTGGGTGTGTGGGAGGTGAGGGCTGACTCCCAGGGAGTGCTGTCCCAGCAGTGCTGGCTCCTACACAGGGACAGGTGCCGAGTGCTGCACATAATATAACAGTGCAGCACTCCACTCCTGTCACTGTGCAGGAGCCAGCATTTTGGTGTCATCCCCCTTGTGACGCCACTGCACATAACCCCCTCCCCCCCCCCACCACATTGGTAATGCTAGACTAGTAGCTTATTTTTTTTGCTTTCTGGTTGCTGGCAGTCACTGTGTCTGCCCCTGAAGCTCCCTGAATCCCTGACTGCTCCTTGTGAGGTAGGGGTGGAAAGCTGGGTAGCGCCGTGGTTGTAGGGAGACAGTGTCTCCACAAAGGCCAATGGGCGGAGAAGCTGCTGGTCATGTGAAGCAGCCCTCCCCCCGCAGTCATTTTTGATGCTCCCCGCTGCCATCACTGACTTATCCTGGCACATCAGCTCCCACTGCTGAGAGCCCCGATTGGGCAGATCTAGAAGAAAATGACAGGGAGGCACAATGGTAGGGGGAAGGGGGAGTGGTCAGCTTGTGCATCATGGCATGCAACTTAGGGTATTCACAGAGTGGGTGCGTGCTTGTGCTCGCATCCGCTAAACGGGCATGTTCTAGCTACAAGGGATGTGGTCTCACAGGGTATGCCGTCCTTTGCAAGTCTTACCCCTTATGTTCATTTATTGGACATAAATACATTTGCCCAGATACTGTGCACTTGCTGGTAGGACACAGATAGCCAGTACAACTTGCTGGTTGGATACAGATGGCAGCAATGTCCAGATACTGCCATACTTGATGGTTATACAAAAAGACCAGTAACAAACATGTAGACACTGTCCACTCTCTCCACTGGTCAGTGTGTTTGTTGGTGTCTGTTACCCCTGGCAACCGCATGCCCTATATTTTATACTGTGGGAGGAATATACTCTGCCCTCTTCTATGACGCATCCAAAAGTTGCGCTGTACTGATGTTTTATATAAAAATAGCGCAACACAACTTATTGACCACGTTACGGTGTTGGGGGCAGGGGAGTTCTGCGGTGTGGACTGACTGAAAAATATTGTTTGGGAAAAGCATTGCCCATATTACATTCTTGCAGACACCTGGAGTTTGCACAGTTATAAGGGACACACACAGGATGACAGGGTCCCCATCCCCCATGTGCACACTTTAAGCACAAGCAGTATAGGTGAGGTCAGTATTATTTGGAACAGTCTGCAAAATACACATGTGTTATCATATGGAGATGTCCAGTAATACCCTTACATAGTCAGTGAATATGTCACAGTGAGGTCCAGAAATTGCAGTCTCTGGGCATGTGCATTCTCTGTCTCTCACAAGTCACTCAGGATGAGAGTAAGGGACAGTCTGCAATCTAACTGCCAAGTCTAATCAACAGTGTATAAAAGTGTAAGCAACAGTGTTGGTAAAGTAGAAATAGTAGACTGTCCTTTACTCCATCCGAGAATGATACTGCAGACATGCTTGCATGCCCCTAGGCATTCCAAGCATACTCTAGGAAATTGCTTAGCCCACTTGTAGCTAAGGCTGGCTCTGGGAATTGGTGCCTGCACAGGTCTCCAGGAGTGGCAGTAATCCAACTGATACTAGTGAATACACAGGCCACCCTCAGTGGCAATAATCCAGTTGTTAATGGGCCAGCACAGTTCACCATCAGTAGCAGAATTCCAGTTGAATTGGTTTTTGCACCGTTTATCCACAGAGGCAATAATCTGGTTGGTATTGGTGCCTGCACAGGTCACCCTCACTGGCAATAATACAGTTGGTATTGGTGCCTACACAAGTCACCCTTAGCAACAGTAATATGGTTGGTAGTGGGGTATTGGTGCCTGTATGTCACCCTCAGTTGCAATAAATCAATTGATATTGGGGGTATTGGTACTGGTGCCTGCGCAAGTCACCATTAGTGGCAGTAATCCAGTTAGTATTGGTGCCTGTACAGGTCATCCTCAGTGGCAGTAATCTGGTTGATATTGGTGCTTGCACAGGTCATCTTCTGTGGCAGTAATCCGGTTGGTATAGGTGCTGGCACAGGTCATCCTCAATGGTAATAATCCAGTTGTTATTGTGGTTGCACTGGTCATCCTCAATTACAGTAATCTGGATGGTATTGGTGCTGGCACAGGTCATCCTCAGTGGTAATAATCCAGTTGTTATTGTGGTTGCACAGGTCATCCTCAATTACAGTAATCTGGATGGTATTGGTGCTGGCACAGGTCATCCTCAGTGGCAGTAATCTGGTTGGTATTGTGGTTGCACAGGTCATCCTCAGTGGCAGTAATCCGGTTGGTATTGGTGCTTGCACAGGTCATTCCCAGTGGTAGTAATCAGGTTGATATTGTGTTTGCACAGGTCATCCTCAGTGGCAGTAATCCAGTTGGTATTGGTGCTGGCACAGGTCATCCCCAGTGGTAGTAATCCAGTTGATATTTCTGCTTGCACTGGTCATCCTAAATGGCAGTAATCCGATTGATATTGGTGTTGGCACATGTCATCCTCAGTGGCAGTAATCCAGTTTGTTTTGGTGCTTGCACAGGTCATCCTCAGTGGCAGTAATCCGGTTGGTATTGCTGCTTGCACAGGTCATCCACAGTGGCAATAATCTGGTTGGTATTGGTGCTGGCAGAGATCATCCCCAGTGGTAGTAATCTGGTTGATATTGCTGCTTGCACAGGTCTTCCTCAGTGGCAGTAATCCGGCTGGTATTGGTGTTGGCACAGGTCATCCCCAGTGGTAGTAATCTGGTTGATATTGCTGCTTGCACAGGTCTTCCTCAGTGGCAGTAATCCGGCTGGTATTGGTGTTGGCACAGGTCATCCCCAGTGGTAGTAATCTGGTTGATATTGCTGCTTGCACAGGTCTTCCTCAGTGGCAGTAATCCGGCTGGTATTGGTGTTGGCACAGGTCATCCTAAATGGCTGTAATCTGGTTGGTTTTGGTGCTTGCACAGGTCATCCTCAATTGCAGTAATCTGGTTGGTATTGTGGTTGCACAGGTCATCCTCAGTGGCAGTAGTCCAGTTGGTATTGGTGGTGGCACAGGTCATCCTCAGTGGCAGCAATCCAGTTGGTATTAGTGCTTGCACAGGTCATCCTCAGTGGCAGTAATCTGGTTGGTATTGGTGCTGGCACAGGTCATCCTCAGTGGCAGTAATCCAGTTGGTATTGGTGGGGGCAGAGGGCATCCTCAGTGGCAGTAATCTGGTTGGAATTGTTGTTGCACAGGTCATCCTTAGCGTTAGTAATCCGGTTGGTATTGGTGTTTGCACATGTCATCCTCAGTGGCAGTAATCCAGTTGGTATTGGTGGTTGCACTGGTCATCCTCAATTACAGTAATCTGGTTGGTATTGGTGCTGGCACAGGTCATCCTCAGTCGCAATAATCCTGTTGGTATTGTAGTTGCACAGGTCATTCTCAGTGGCAGTAATCCGGTTGGTATTGGTGCTTGCACAGGTCATCCTCAGTGGCTGTAATCCAGTTGGTATTGGTGCTTGCACAGGTCATCCTCAGTGGCTGTAATCCGGTTGGTATTGGTGCTTGCACAGGTCATCCTCAGTGGCTGTAATCCGGTTGGTATTGGTGCTTGTACAAGTCACCCTCAGTGGCAGTAATCTGGTTGGTATTGGTGCTTGCACAGGTCATTCTCAGTGGCAGTAATCTGGTTGGTATTGGTGCTTGCACAGGTCATCCTCAGAGGCAGTAATCCGGTTGGTATTGGTGCTTGCACAGGTCATCCTCAGTGGCAGTAATCCGGTTGGTATTGGTGCTTGCGCATGTCATCCTCAGTGGCTGTAATCCGGTTGGTATTGGTGCTTGCACAGGTCATCCTCAGTGGCAGTAATCCGGTTGGTATTGGTGCTTGCACATGTCATCCTCAGTGGCTGTAATCCGGTTGGTATTGGTGCTTGCACAGGTCATCCTCAGTGGCAGTAATCCGGTTGGTATTGGCGCTTGTACAAGTCACCCTCAGTGGCAGTAATCTGGTTGGTATTGGTGCTTGCACAGGTCATCCTCAGTGGCTGTAATCCGGTTGGTATTGGTGGTTGCACAGGTCATCCTCAGTAGTTGCTGTAATGCAGGCACAACCAATCTTCCTTACCTGCTCATTTGTCAGTATTATAAAATACATTATTTTACTGTATGTACAGTATAAACAAAATTGTGTAACAGTAACATACTGTACATCAGTACACCAAACCTGCGCTCTTGTTAATGTGAATCTGCTCATCTGTGCAATGTGTTTTGTCTTATCTCTGCCACTGGGGGTGCAAGAATGCAGTGTGATCCCCCCAGCCTGTATCTCTGTGTACATCCTCTGCACTCTGGAATCTCTGCAGGTTCTAAACACATCAAACATCTCAGACTAGTGTGAAATGTAAGAAATGCTGACATGATTAACTGATTGAAAGCAGATGGTTTACAGGGAAAGTGTTCTAGAAGTGTTTTAGATGCTATTACACACATCTGGATTACCGAAATTATCCCTCAAATACTCAATTTCCATAACTAAATAATAAAGATCACTTGGAAAAGTAAGAAAAAAATAAATATATAACTCTGTAATGAAATTGCCTTGGCTTTGTGTAATCTGCAGTTTTGCCGACATTGCATCAGTTTAGCAAGTTATGCTGATCTCAAATACATTTTATCAACACATTTCATTAACTGGAGGTACATTCCTGGATTCCTTTCATATCTTGGTTTATACATTTCCTTCCGCAACTTCTGCTATGGGATGTAGTCAAAAATAGCAATGCCGACATTTATAAAGTCAACACCATAATGTTGACAGTTATAATGTCAGCACTGATAAAATGTTGACAGGATGCCTTTGTCAACAGTCTCATAATGTTGACATGTGATATTGTTGAAATGTCAACATTAGGGCTAGGCTGCAGGGGTGGTGGTTAGGGTTAGACACTAGCGTCAAGCAGTGGCGTAAGTTCGTCCCAGTTGCCCGGAGGCAAGAGAAAAATTGGTGCCCCCCTATTTACTATATTAATATAAATATATGTAGTAGATGTGCGTGTATATATATATATATATATACACACACACATATGTGTGTGTGTGTGTGTGTGTGTGCGCGTGTGTGTGTGTGTGTGTGTGTGTGTGTGTGTGTGTGTGTGTGTGTGTGTGTGGAGTGTTCTCAAAAAAAATGTATATTCTGTATGTATACATTTAATTGTCTTTTATTTAAAATCACACATTTCTTAGCAGTCATACCCAGGATTAGAACCCATGACCTGTTACACTAACAGCAGATGCTTTACTGATGGAGTTATTTGCTCCTGTAGAGGAAGCATGAGAATTCTAACTTTATGAAGTTACGTGTAATTGTCAGAGAAGTATCTTCATATAGTTAAAGGCCCTCATTCCGAGTCGTTCGCTCGTTCTTTTTTTTCGCATCGCAGTGAAAATCAGCTTAGAGCGCATGCGCAATGTTCGCACTGCGACTGCGCTAAGTAATTCTGCTATGAAGAAAGGATTTTTACTCACGGCTTTTTGTTCGCACCGGCGAACGTAGTGTGATTGACAGGAAATGGGTGTTACTGGGCGGAAACACGGCGTTTTATGGGCGTGTGGCTGAAAACGCTACCGTTTCCGGAAAAAACGCAGGAGTTGCCGGAGAAACGGGGGAGTGTCTGGGCGAACGCTGGGAGTGTTTGTGACGTCAAACCAGGAACGACAAGCACTGAACTGATCGCACAGGCAGAGTAAGTCTGGAGCTACTCTAAAACTGCTAAGTTTTTTTTGTTCGCAATATTGCGTAAACTTCGTTCGCACTTTTAAGATGCTAAGATACACTCCCAGTAGGCGTAGACTAAGCGTGTGTAACTCTGCTAAATTCGCCTTGCGACCGATCAACTCGGAATGAGGGCCAAAATTCTCATATTTCCTATACAGGAGCAAATAGCTTCATCAGTAAGGTGTTTGCTTCCAGTGTAATAGGTTGTGGTTTCTTATCCTGGGTATGTGTCAGGAATCGGCGCTCTGCTACGTCTCACTTACCAGCGCGCTGGTGTGCGGGCCTCCGGAGGTCATGGCCCCAGTTGCGGCTGCATGGGTGTAGTAACCGCGAGCGTTCTCTTCCGCATTGCTGAGTACTCCTGAAGTCTGGTCCTGTGTGGGTTTTGCTGCGTGCTGATGTCCAGCCTGTGTGGACGTTACCATGACACCTGCACGCAGCTGATTCTGGTGTTCAATCCAGCACTGTATCTCCGCCTGCAGTTTGTGTCCAATCACTGCTGAGCAGGAGGTATAACTTCCTCACTCACATTGCCTCGGACAACGAGTCACATACCATGTGCCTTGTTCTTCTGGTTCCTACGTTCCTGTTTCCAGCGTTCACTGTGGTTATCTTCATCGTTCCAGTTTGTTCCTGTTTCCAGCATTCCCCGTGGTTATCTACATTGTTCCAGTTTCCAGTTCCACAGCTTTTCTGTTACTCCGGACTCCAGCTACATCCAGCCACAATCCACCAGCAGTAAGAGACTCTCCTCAGGTGTTTATCATTATCTACCTGTGCACTCATTATCCATTACCATCTGTGCATCTCAGCAGTTAACATCTATTTGCTTAGAGACTGTCCCCTGCTTAAGCCGTTAGGCTATCTGGACTTGTGCTTCACAGTGACTGTACATTTCTCAGAGTTCTGTTTTCCCAAAGTTATTTCATCCTGAGTTATTCTGAGACTGTGTGCTTTCAAGTACTACTGGAGTTTTGTTTATTCCATCTACATTCCATTTCAAGTTGTTTTCTGCAAGAGACTTTTCTGTTGTTTGGATTCAGTTATCTAACACCATTGTTTTCTCATTACCGGTTTTCTGTTTACTCAGTGTTATACCATCAGTTCTGTCATAATAAACATCAGCGCCTATGCGCAGGACTTTCATATTGCCTCCACGTTTTATCCATCACACCAACACTGACCCACTAGCGCCCCCGCCGGGGACAGACAAACCCAGAGACCTGACAGTTTGTCCGAGGCCCATGGACCCGGACGGTGGTCAGAGTGTGGGGTTAGGGACACTCCAAGACCTAGTGTCACGACTGGATGGTCAAGAGGCTGCGCAGCAGCAGATTATGCAATTCCTGCAAGGAATGTCTATACGATTAGATACTTTGCAACAGTCACTTCCAATTCCAGTTTCACCAGTGTCCTCTTCAGTTACAGTTCCTGCTCCAGGTTCCTCAGTTTCCAGCTCTCCAGTTGCTCCTGTTCCAATGTCTCGCATCCATCTTCCTACTCCGAGTAAATTTGATGGTAATTCTAAGATGTGTCGTGGGTTTCTAAATCAATGCTAAGTTCAGTTTGAATTGCAGCCACAGAACTTTCCAACACCTAGAACAAAGGTTGCTTATATTGTTTCTCTTCTAGCTGGCTCTGCTTTGAACTGGGTCTCTCCGCTGTGGGAGCGAGCTGATGCAATATTGAACAACTATACTGAATTTGTTGCCGCATTCCGACGCATCTTTGACGAACCTGGGCGTACGACCTCTGCTTCTTCTGACCTCCTTCAGATCCGCCAGGGAACACGTACTGTGGGTCAGTACGTTATCCAGTTCCAGACATTGGCATCGGAGGTGAAGTGGAACAACCAGGCATTGGTTGCCGCCTTCTGGCATGGTCTGTCTGACCGCATAAAGGATGAACTGACTACTCGAGATTTACCAGAGCAACTGGAAGCTCTAATTTCCCTATGTGTCAAGTTGGATCTATGTCTACTCGAGCAAGCCTGTGAACGCTCTCGAGGTGATCTTCGCAAGCACCGAGCTATGCCTCCTGGACAGTCTTTACCTATTATTGCTGATGAACCCATGCAGGTAAACAAATCTCGTTTAACACCTGAGGAGCGGTCCAAAAGATTAAGGGAAAGACTGTGTCTCTATTGTGCTGCTGCTGGTCATCTGATTGGTTCCTGCCCTGCTCGGTCGGGAGACGCCAGAGGAGGAGTCAAGTTAGAGACCTTGAATAAAGCTCCTTCATTTCAAGATCTTATATTACCTGTCACCTTGGAAAGGTCAGAGGGACTCCAGTCTTTGTCTGCCTTAGTGGATTGTGGTGCTGCTGGGAATTTTATCACGCAAGCTGCAGTGGATAGACTTCATCTCCCAGTGTCTAAGCTGTGTCGTCCAGTTTATCTCACGGCCGTGGATGGAAGCCGTATTCCTGAAGGTTCCATCTTTCAGCAAACCAAGCCGGTAGTTCTGGGAGTAGGCTTCCTGCATTCTGAGCTCATTGAGTTCCTGGTTATACCTAAAGCGGGCTACGAGATTGTACTGGGTATGCCTTGGCTCCAACTGCACAATCCGCAATTTGACTGGTCTACATTACAGTTAACAGCATGGAGTTCCTCCTGTCATCAGTCTTGTCTAGCTCAAGTGTTTCCGATAAAGTCTTCTGGTGTAAAGTCTCAGTCTGGCCTCCCGGAGGCCTATCAGGAATTCACTGACGTCTTCAGTGAGAAAGCAGCGGATGTCTTGCCTCCCCATCGAGAGTGGGATTGTCCCATCGATCTGGTTCCAGGGAGCAAGCCGCCTAGAGGGCGTACATACCCTCTTTCAGTCCCAGAAACTCAAGCAATGAGTGAATACATAAAGGAAAATTTACAGAAAGGTTTCATCCATACATCCACTTCCCCAGCTGGTGCTGGATTCTTTTTCGTCAAGAAGAAAGATGGAGGACTTCGCCCCTGTATCGATTATCGGGGTTTAAATGACATCACGATCAAAAATAGCTACCCGTTACCTCTTATCACTGAGCTGTTTGACAGAGTTAGAGGGGCTTCCATCTTCACGAAACTGGATCTTCGCGGGGCTTACAACCTTATCAGGATTCAAAGTGGTGATGAGTGGAAAACCGCCTTCAATACTCGTGACGGCCACTATGAATATCTAGTGATGCCCTTCGGTTTAAGTAATGCCCCGGCCGTGTTTCAAAACTTTGTCAACGAAGTGTTTAGAGATCTCCTGTATAAATGTGTGGTAGTTTACCTCGATGACATCTTGATATTCTCCCGTGATTTAGTCTCTCATCGCCAACAGGTGAAGGAGGTTCTGCAACGTCTTCTGCGGAATCATCTGTATGGCAAGCTGTCCAAATGCACATTTGAAGCTTCTTCAATATCTTTCTTAGGATACATCATTTCTGGAACAGACCTTCAAATGGATCCAGCTAAACTGGAAGCTATAGAAAGCTGGTCTCTTCCAACAACACTCAAGTCAGTTCAACGCTTCATTGGCTTCGCTAATTACTACAGAAAGTTTATTAAAGGCTTTTCCACGCTAATAGCTCCAATTACCTGTCTTACCCGGAAAGGGGGAAATCCTTCCCAATGGTCTGACGACGCACTGTCCGCCTTTCATAAAATAAAACAAGCTTTTATTTCTGCTCCTGTGTTACAACAGCCGGATGTCAGTAAAGCCTTCATCTTGGAAGTGGACGCTTCGACGGTTGGCGTGGGCGCAGTCCTGTCCCAGGTTGGCAGTGATGGTAAGACTCACCCCTGTGGGTTTTTTTCTCGTAGGTTCTCGCCCGCAGAAATGAACTATACCATCGGCGACCAGGAGTTGTTAGCAATCAAATTTGCCCTTGAAGAATGGAGGTATCTGCTGGAGGCTACGAGATTTCCCATTACCATCTACACGGATCACAAGAACCTTCTCTACTTGAAAGCCGCGCAGTGCCTGAATCCTCGGCAAGCAAGGTGGGCACTATTCTTTTCTCGTTTTGATTTTAAGTTAATGTTTAGACCGGGCTCACAAAATGTCAAAGTGGATGCTTTGTCTCGCTCCATGAGCTCAAACGAGGAATCCGCAGAACAGGCTGCTCGACCAGTATTAAATTCAGTGGTTTTCGCAGCTACAGGGATGTCGCAAGTCCCGCCTCCAGGCAAGATGTTTGTCTCTCCGGAGCTTCGTCCAAACCTTCTGTCTTGGGCTCATACGTCCAAGTTTACTGGTCACCCTGGGGTTCTAAAGACTTTTAAGTTTCTGTCTCAAACGTATTGGTGGCCTCGTATGAAGGTAGATATTCAAGAGTTCATAGCTTCATGTCCCAAATGTGCTCAGCATAAAGTTTCTCGTCAGGCTCCCGCAGGCCAATTGATACCCAATTCCATTCCTAGGTGTCCCTGGTCCCATTTGTCGATGGATTTTATTTCTGATCTCCCTCCATCCAAAGGGTATGATACCATCTGGGTAGTAGTCGATAGGTTTTCAAAAATGGCACACTTCATTCCACTCATGGGATTACCCTCTGCTCCAAAGTTGGCACAGTTGTTTCTTCGTGAAATATTCAGGTTACATGGACTTCCAACAGAAATCATATCTGACCGAGGAGTACAATTTGTGGCCAAGTTTTGGAGGGCTCTGTGTTCAGCGCTACAGGTTAAACTGAAGTTCTCTACGGCCTATCATCCTCAAACAAATGGGCAGACAGAGAGGGTAAATCAAGAACTTGAGACCTATTTGAGACTGTATATCTCTTCTTCACAGGATGACTGGGTAGAATTGTTGCCCTGGGCGGAGTTTGCTCATAATTTCCGTTATCATACTTCTACTGATACAATTCCTTTTTTCGCAGTTTATGGTCAGCATCCTAGAGTACCGGATTTCCAAGAGTTACCCACCACAGATGTGCCTGCGGCTGCTTCTGCTCTTCAGCGGTTCGCTCAAATTTGGAAAGAGATCCATTCATCTCTTAAAAAAGTTTCTCAACGGTATAAAATGTTCGCTGATCGGAAGAGACGAGCAGTTCCTAGTTTGAAACCGGGCGATAAAGTCTGGTTATCTACCCGGAATCTCCGGCTCAGAGTTCCCTCAATGAAGTTTGCTCCACGGTTTATTGGACCTTTTCCAGTAGAAAGTATTATTAATCCGGTGGCTTATAAGTTAAAACTGCCTGCTTTTTTGAAAGTACCCAACTCATTCCATATTTCTCTCCTCAGACCACTAATTCTCAATCGTTTCCAGAGAACGCTTCCAGCAGCTCCAAACTCATCGGGGCGTGGAATACGAGGTGGAAAAGATCTTAGACTCTCGACATCGTTATGGTCATCTACAATATCTCATTGACTGGTCTGGATATGGTCCTGAAGAGAGAAGTTGGGTCAACGCCACGGATGTACATGCTCCACGTCTGATTCAAGCCTTCCACAGACTCTTCCCTGCCAAGCCTCGTGGGTGTTCGGTGCCCACCCATAAAGGAGGGGGTACTGTCAGGAATCGGCGCTCTGCTACGTCTCACTTACCAGCGCGCTGGTGTGCGGGCCTCCGGAGGTCATGGCCCCAGTTGCGGCTGCATGGGTGTAGTAACCGCGAGCGTTCTCTTCCACATTGCTGAGTACTCCTGAAGTCTGGTCCTGTGTGGGTTTTTCTGCGTGCTGATGTCCAGCCTGTGTGGACGTTACCATGACACCTGCACGCAGCTGATTCTGGTGTTCAATCCAGCACTGTATCTCCGCCTGCAGTTTGTGTCCAATCACTGCTGAGCAGGAGGTATAACTTCCAGCTTGTGGCTCACTCACATTGCCTCGGACAACGAGTCACATACCATGTGCCTTGTTCTTCTGGTTCCTACGTTCCTGTTTCCAGCGTTCCCCGTGGTTATCTTCATCGTTCCAGTTTGTTCCTGTTTCCAGCATTCCCCGTGGTTATCTACATTGTTCCAGTTTCCAGTTCCACAGCTTTTCTGTTACTCCGGACTCCAGCTACATCCAGCCACAATCCACCAGCAGTAAGAGACTCTCCTCAGGTGTTTATCATTATCTACCTGTGCACTCATTATCCATTACCATCTGTGCATCTCAGCAGTTAACATCTATTTGCTTAGAGACTGTCCCCTGCTTAAGCCGTTAGGCTATCTGGACTTGTGCTTCACAGTGACTGTACATTTCTCAGAGTTCTGTTTTCCCAAAGTTATTTCATCCTGAGTTATTCTGAGACTGTGTGCTTTCAAGTACTACTGGAGTTTTGTTTATTCCATCTACATTCCATTTCAAGTTGTTTTCTGCAAGAGACTTTTCTGTTGTTTGGATTCAGTTATCTAACACCATTGTTTTCTCATTACCGGTTTTCTGTTTACTCAGTGTTATACCATCAGTTCTGTCATAATAAACATCAGCGCCTATGCGCAGGACTTTCATATTGCCTCCACGTTTTATCCACCACACCAACACTGACCCACTTGCGCCCCCGCCGGGGACAGACAAACCCAGAGACCTGACAGTATGACACTTGTAAAATGTGTATCTACAGTATAATGAAAAGGGTGTAATTTGTAAGGTGCAGGGACCAGTGAGGAAGTCGGCCACTGAAAAGACAGTGGCAGCTATCAATTAACTTAATTCAATGGTGTCACAGAATGGGAGGACAGGTGCCCCCTTTCAGAGCAGGAGCCCGGCGGCAGATGACTCTGTTGCCTCCCAGAGTTCTGCCTCTGGCGTCAAGGAAGGTTAGGGATAGGGGATAAATGCTCATCAGAACGCTGGAGTATCGGAGGTCTGACCCTTTAGTGACGGTCACATGAACGCTGGGACCTGGAGTCATGCTGGAACTACTGCGCCCACCACAGCTTGGTCACCAGGGATGATATGTCGACATATGTCTACATTCTACCATTTCATCACTGTCTACATAATGATGCTGACATGGCCAGTGTTTACATTATGACTATGTCGATATCATGTCGACATGAAGAATGTCAATATTATGACTGTTGACATCATGCTGCACCTTTTTACTACATGTATTAATATATATGTTTTTAAATTCCTTAGCAGCCATGTGTTAATATAACAAATAATGTGTGGCCTCTATTGGGTACAATTGTTCCTATTTTGCAGCTTTGTGTTATATTACTGACATAGGCGTTTCTATAATGGGTGTAGTGTGTGCAGTGCACACGGGCCCCTGGGTGCACACGGGCCCACACCGCACACACTGCACCCATAGAATATACTTACCCCTCCGGAGTCCCGCAACGGAGGCCCTGCTGTGTGGGCACAGATCACTCGGAAAATGGCCGCCGCGGCCATTTCCGAGTGATTTGTGCATGCGCACTGGAGGGGTCCCTGGGAACAAGGCGCGGGCGCCATGTTCCCGGAGACTTGCGTATGCACAGTAGACTCTACTGTTGCCGGAGAGGAGGGGGCCCGTGACGGAGGCTACATGCGGGTCCCCTACTCTCTTAAAATGCCCCAGATCACTGGGCAACAGAAATAAACATATAGGGCCTTATTCATATTAGAAGGCAAACCTGATGATTTATGTACAAATCCGATGATTGCGGGGGTCTGCCCAAGCGCAGAACAAGTCTTGTGATATCAATCACAGCCCCCTGATTTACATGCTGCGGCGATTGGGGAGGAGACCCTGTTTTGAAGGTGTGATGGTTCCAGGGTCTGCTTACTGGAAACAGGTGTCCGGATCGGACGGCTAGCCTGAGCAGGTTTCAGCTCACACAGGCTGCCTGCTGCCTGAAAACATTGCAAATGCTGCAACCTCAGATGCAGCACTCAGATCCTCGCTAAGGCAAACAGGAGGCACAGTGGTGTCACAACAGGGGTACGGATCAAACACAGGTGTCACCCGCCTAGGAGTTTCACCAAAGTGTCGGCTCCTGCTCAGTGATAGGAGCTGGCTGCTGCACTGTAACATTGCAGTGATGTAGGCGTATCTATGAACTACAGTTGCTGCACTGGATGTGAAATGGGTAAGTGACACCACTGTGAACACCTCTATCTCCTCCTACTGACTCCTCCTACAGACACCTCCTACTGACTCCTCCTACAGACGCCACCTACTGACTTCTCCTCCTACAGACGCCTCCTACTGATTTGGAATTTTAATAACACAGAATTGCACATCCGCTTCCCTGCACTTGTGCACTTCTATCCAAACATGAGTTTGGCCCGCAATGACATGGCTAAAAAAAAGCAAGGATGCTAGAAATGGTGGAAGGAATATGAATTCAGTGGAAGCTGCAAGCTACGTTGTACTGCCAAAGAAGTCTTCTAGAGTGATGTCTAAGGAGAAAATGGACTGCGCCATTGGCTCACTCTGGCTCCTGGGAGATGTTCAGAAGGGGTTTAGTATGAAATATCTACAATCAAAATCCGACGGTCAAAATCTCAACAACAATTGGCCGACAGTCAAAATCCAGACAAAGTCAAAATACCGAAAGGGCCAAAATACTGACATTTAAAATACGGACAATGTCAAAGTAACGACATTTAAAATGTCGACAGGTCAAAAAGTCGACAAGTTTTTAATTGGTTTTTGGTGTGTATTTGGTGTGTATAAGTGTACCACGTCCCCTTGCATAGCTCACTGCACTCGGAACACTATTTTATTCCCCCTCCAGGGGGTATATTTTAGAGATGAGCGCCTGAAATTTTTCGGGTTTTGTGTTTTGGTTTTGGGTTCGGTTCCGCGGCCGTGTTTTGGGTTCGACCGCGTTTTGGCAAAACCTCACCAAATTTTTTTTGTCGGATTCGGGTGTGTTTTGGATTCGGGTGTTTTTTTAAAAAAACACTAAAAAACAGCTTAAATCATAGAATTTGGGGGTCATTTTGATCCCATATTATTATTAACCTCAAAAACCATAATTTCCACTCATTTTCAGTCTATTCTGAATACCTCACACCTCACAATATTATTTTTAGTCCTAAAATTTGCACCAAGGTCGCTGGATGACTAAGCTAAGCGACACTAGTGGCCGACACAAACACCTGGCCCATCTAGGAGTGGCACTGCAGTGTCACGCAGGATGTCCCTTCCAAAAAACCCTCCCCAATCAGCACATGACGCAAAGAAAAAAAGAGGCGCAATGAGGTAGCTGACTGTGTGAGTAAGATAAGCGACCCTAGTGGCCGACACAAACACCGGGCCCATTTAGGAGTGGCACTGCAGTGTCACGCAGGATATCCCTTCCAAAAAACCCTCCCCAATCAGCACATGACGCAAAGAAAAAAAGAGGCGCAATGAGGTAGCTGACTGTGTGAGTAAGATTAGCGACCCTAGTGGCCGACACAAACACCGGGCCCATTTAGGAGTGGCACTGCAGTGTCACGCAGGATGTCCCTTCCAAAAAACCCTCCCCAATCAGCACATGACGCAAAGAAAAAAAGAGGCGCAATGAGGTAGCTGACTGTGTGAGTAAGATTAGCGACCCTAGTGGCCGACACAAACACCGGGCCCATTTAGGAGTGGCACTGCAGTGTCACGCAGGATGTCCCTTCCAAAAAACCCTCCCCAATCAGCACATGACGCAAAGAAAAAAAGAGGAGCAATGAGGTAGCTGACTGTGTGAGTAAGATTAGCGACCCTAGTGGCCGACACAAACACCGGGCCCATTTAGGAGTGGCACTGCAGTGTCACGCAGGATGTCCCTTCCAAAAAACCCTCCCCAATCAGCACATGACGCAAAGAAAAAAAGAGGCGCAATGAGGTAGCTGACTGTGTGAGTAAGATTAGCGACCCTAGTGGCCGACACAAACACCGGGCCCATTTAGGAGTGGCACTGCAGTGTCACGCAGGATGTCCCTTCCAAAAAACCCTCCCCAATCAGCACATGACGCAAAGAAAAAAAGAGGCGCAATGAGGTAGCTGACTGTGTGAGTAAGATTAGCGACCCTAGTGGCCGACACAAACACCGGGCCCATTTAGGAGTGGCACTGCAGTGTCACGCAGGATGTCCCTTCCAAAAAACCCTCCCCAATCAGCACATGACGCAAAGAAAAAAAGAGGCGCAATGAGGTAGCTGACTGTGTGAGTAAGATTAGCGACCCTAGTGGCCGACACAAACACCGGGCCAATTTAGGAGTGGCACTGCAGTGTCACGCAGGATGTCCCTTCCAAAAAACCCTCCCCAATCAGCACATGACGCAAAGAAAAAAAGAGGCGCAATGAGGTAGCTGACTGTGTGAGTAAGATTAGCGACCCTAGTGGCCGACACAAACACCGGGCCCATTTAGGAGTGGCACTGCAGTGTCACGCAGGATGTCCCTTCCAAAAAACCCTCCCCAAACAGCACATGATGCAAAGAAAAATAAAAGAAAAAAGAGGTGCAAGATGGAATTGTCCTTGGGCCCTCCCACCCACCCTTATGTTGTATAAACAAAACAGGACATGCACACTTTAACCAACCCATCATTTCAGTGACAGGGTCTGCCACACGACTGTGACTGATATGACGGGTTGGTTTGGACCCCCCCAAAAAAAGAAGCAATTAATCTCTCCTTGCACAAACTGGCTCTACAGAGGCAAGATGTCCACCTCATCATCACCCTCCGATATATCACCGTGTACATCCCCCTCCTCACAGATTATCAATTCGTCCCCACTGGAATCCACCATCTCAGCTCCCTGTGTACTTTGTGGAGGCAATTGCTGCTGGTCAATGTCTCCGCGGAGGAATTGATTATAATTCATTTTAATGAACATCATCTTCTCCACATTTTCTGGATGTAACCTCGTACGCCGATTGCTGACAAGGTGAGCGGCGGCACTAAACACTCTTTCGGAGTACACACTTGTGGGAGGGCAACTTAGGTAGAATAAAGCCAGTTTGTGCAATGGCCTCCAAATTGCCTCTTTTTCCTGCCAGTATAAGTATGGACTGTGTGACGTGCCTACTTGGATGCGGTCACTCATATAATCCTCCACCATTCTTTCAATGGTGAGAGAATCATATGCAGTGACAGTAGACGACATGTCCGTAATCGTTGTCAGGTCCTTCAGTCCGGACCAGATGTCAGCATCAGCAGTCGCTCCAGACTGCCCTGCATCACCGCCAGCGGGTGGGCTCGGAATTCTGAGCCTTTTCCTCGCACCCCCAGTTGCGGGAGAATGTGAAGGAGGAGATGTTGACAGGTCGCGTTCCGCTTGACTTGACAATTTTCTCACCAGCAGGTCTTTCAACCCCAGCAGACTTGTGTCTGCCGGAAAGAGAGATCCAAGGTAGGCTTTAAATCTAGGATCGAGCACGGTGGCCAAAATGTAGTGCTCTGATTTCAACAGATTGACCACCCGTGAATCCTTGTTAAGCGAATTAAGGGCTCCATCCACAAGTCCCACATGCCTAGCGGAATCGCTCCGTGTTAGCTCCTCCTTCAATGTCTCCAGCTTCTTCTGCAAAAGCCTGATGAGGGGAATGACCTGACTCAGGCTGGCAGTGTCTGAACTGACTTCACGTGTGGCAAGTTCAAAGGGCATCAGAACCTTGCACAACGTTGAAATCATTCTCCACTGCGCTTGAGACAGGTGCATTCCACCTCCTATATCGTGCTCAATTGTATAGGCTTGAATGGCCTTTTGCTGCTCCTCCAACCTCTGAAGCATATAGAGGGTTGAATTCCACCTCGTTACCACTTCTTGCTTCAGATGATGGCAGGGCAGGTTCAGTAGTTTTTGGTGGTGCTCCAGTCTTCTGTACGTGGTGCCTGTACGCCGAAAGTGTCCCGCAATTTTTATGGCCACCGACAGCATCTCTTGCACGCCCCTGTCGTTTTTTTAAATAATTCTGCACCACCAAATTCAAGGTATGTGCAAAACATGGGACGTGCTGGAATTTGCCCATATTTAATGCACACACAATATTGCTGGCGTTGTCCGATGCCACAAATCCACAGGAGAGTCCAATTGGGGTAAGCCATTCCGCGATGATCTTCCTCAGTTGCCGTAAGAGGTTTTCAGCTGTGTGCGTATTCTGGAAACCGGTGATACAAAGCGTAGCCTGCCTAGGAAAGAGTTGGCGTTTGCGAGATGCTGCTACTGGTGCCGCCGCTGCTGTTCTTGCGGCGGGAGTCCATACATCTACCCAGTGGGCTGTCACAGTCATATAGTCCTGACCCTGCCCTGCTCCACTTGTCCACATGTCTGTGGTTAAGTGGACATTGGGTACAGCTGCATTTTTTAGGACACTGGTGACTCTTTTTCTGAGGTCTGTGTAAATTTTCGGTATCGCCTGCCTAGAGAAATGGAACCTAGATGGTATTTGGTACCGGGGACACAGTACCTCCAACAGGTCTCTAGTTGGCTCTGCAGTAATGATGGATACCGGAACCACGGTTCTCACCACCCAGGATGCCAAGGCCTCAGTTATCCGCTTTGCAGTAGGATGACTGCTGTGATATTTCATCTTCCTCGCAAAGGACTGTTGGACAGTCAATTGCTTGGTGGAAGTAGTAAAAGTGGTCTTACGACTTCCCCTCTGGGATGACCATCGACTCCCAGCAGCAACAACAGCAGCGCCAGCAGCAGTAGGCGTTACACGCAAGGATGCATCGGAGGAATCCCAGGCAGGAGAGGACTCGTCAGAATTGCCAGTGACATTGCCTGCAGGACTATTGGCATTCCTGGGGAAGGAGGAAATTGACACTGAGGGAGTTGGTGGGGTGGTTTGCGTGAGCTTGGTTACAAGAGGAAGGGATTTACTGGTCAGTGGACTGCTTCCGCTGTCACCCAAAGTTTTTGAACTTGTCACTGACTTATTATGAATGCGCTGCAGGTGACGTATAAGGGAGGATGTTCCGAGGTGGTTAACGTCCTTACCCCTACTTATTACAGCTTGACAAAGGGAACACACGGCTTGACACCTGTTGTCCGCATTTCTGTTGAAATAGTTCCACACCGAAGAGCTGATTTTTTTGGTATTTTCACCAGGCATGTCAACGGCCATATTCCTCCCACGGACAACAGGTGTCTCCCCGGGTGCCTGACTTAAACAAACCACCTCACCATCAGAATCCTCCTGGTCAATTTCCTCCCCAGCGCCAGCAACACCCATATCCTCCTCATCCTGGTGTACTTCAACACTGACATCTTCAATCTGACTATCAGGAACTGGACTGCGGGTGCTCCTTCCAGCACTTGCAGGGGGCGTGCAAATGGTGGAAGGCGCATGCTCTTCACGTCCAGTGTTGGGAAGGTCAGGCATCGCAACCGACACAATTGGACTCTCCTTGTGGATTTGGGATTTCGAAGAACGCACAGTTCTTTGCGGTGCTACTGCTTTTGCCAGCTTGAGTCTTTTCATTTTTCTAGCGAGAGGCTGAGTGCATCCATCCTCATGTGAAGCTGAACCACTAGCCATGAACATAGGCCAGGGCCTCAGCCGTTCCTTGCCACTCCGTGTGGTAAATGGCATATTGGCAAGTTTACGCTTCTCCTCCGACAATTTTATTTTAGGTTTTGGAGTCCTTTTTTTACTGATATTTGGTGTTTTGGATTTGACATGCTCTGTACTATGACATTGGGCATCGGCCTTGGCAGACGACGTTGCTGGCATTTCATCGTCTCGGCCATGACTAGTGGCAGCAGCTTCAGCACGAGGTGGAAGTGGATCTTGATCTTTCCCTAATTTTGGAACCTCAACATTTTTGTTCTCCATATTTTAATAGGCACAACTAAAAGGCACCTCAGGTAAACAATGGAGATGGATGGATACTAGTATACAATTATGGACGGACTGCCGAGTGCCGACACAGAGGTAGCTACAGCCGTGAACTACCGTACTGTGTCTGCTGCTAATATAGACTGGTTGATAAAGAGATGTCGTAGTATGTATGTATGAAGAAGAAAGAAAAAAAAACCACGGTTAGGTGGTATACAATTATGGACGGACTGCCGAGTGCCGACACAGAGGTAGCCACAGCCGTGAACTACCGTACTGTACTGTGTCTGCTGCTAATATAGACTGGTTGATAAAGAGATGTCGTAGTATGTATGTATGAAGAAGAAAGAAAAAAAAACCACGGTTAGGTGGTATACAATTATGGACGGACTGCCGAGTGCCGACACAGAGGTAGCCACAGCCGTGAACTACCGTACTGTACTGTGTCTGCTGCTAATATAGACTGGTTGATAAAGAGATGTCGTAGTATGTATGTATAAAGAAGAAAGAAAAAAAAACCACGGTTAGGTGGTATACAATTATGGACGGACTGCCGAGTGCCGACACAGAGGTAGCCACAGCCGTGAACTACCGTACTGTACTGTGTCTGCTGCTAATATAGACTGGTTGATAAAGAGATGTAGTAGTATGTATGTATAAAGAAGAAAGAAAAAAAAACCACGGGTAGGTGGTATACAATTATGGATGGACTGCCGAGTGCCGACACAGAGGTAGCTACAGCCGTGAACTACCGTACTGTGTCTGCTGCGACTGGATGATAAATAATGATATAAAAATATATATATATATCACTACTGCAGCCGGACAGGTATATATATTATATAATGACGGACCTGCTGGACACTGTCTGTCAGCAGAATGAGTTTTTTATAGAATAAAAAAAAAAACACCACACAAGTGAAGTCACACGACGAGTGTTTAATTTTTTCAGGCAATCACAATATAGTATACTACTAACTATACTGGTGGTCAGTGTGGTCAGGTCACTGGTCAGTCACACTGGCAGTGGCACTCCTGCAGCAAAAGTTTGCACTGTTTAATTTTAATATAATATGTACTCCTGGCTCCTGCTATAACCTATAACTGGCACTGCAGTGCTCCCCAGTCTCCCCCACAATTATAAGCTGTGTGAGCTGAGCACAGTCAGATATATAATATATACATAGATGATGCAGCACACTGGGCTGAGCAGTGCACACAGATATGGTATGTGACTGTCTTGTACTCCTGGCTCCTGCTATAACCTATAACTGGCACTGCAGTGCTCCCCAGTCTCCCCCACAATTATAAGCTGTGTGAGCTGAGCACAGTCAGATATATAATATATACATAGATGATGCAGGCATGCAGCACACTGGGCTGAGCAGTGCACACAGATATGGTATGTGACTGAGTCACTGTGTGTACCGTTTTTTTCAGGCAGAGAACGGATATATTAAATAAAACAACTGCACTGCTGGTGGTCACTGTGGTCAGTCACTAAACTCTGCACTCTCTTCTACAGTATCAGCCTCAGGTCAATCTCTCTCTCTCTCTCCTAATCTAAATGGAGAGGACGCCAGCCACGTCCTCTCCCTATCAATCTCAATGCACGTGTGAAAATGGCGGCGACGCGCGGCTCCTTATATAGAATCCGAGTCTCGCGAGAATCCGACAGCGTCATGATGACGTTCGGGCGCGCTCGGGTTAACCGAGCAAGGCGGGAAGATCCGAGTCGCTCGGACCCGTGAAAAAAAACATGAAGTTCGTGCGGGTTCGGATTCAGAGAAACCGAACCCGCTCATCTCTAGTATATTTACTAAGCTCCCGATTTTGACCGATTTGGTGTTTTTTCTTCAAAGTGTCATCTCGGGAATTTACTAAACTCAAATCTCGGCAGTGATGAGGGCATTCGTATTTTTTTGGTAGTCAAATAAAAAAAATACGAATGAATACACCATCGGTCAAACGCGGCTGTTTAGGTATAGAACTCTGTAATTTACTAAAAATTCTATTTCACAAACACTGCCGGCAATAGCCAAACACTGCCGTGAAAAAATACAAATCGTAAAAAAAAGCAGTTTTAAAACAGACCTGCTTTTTTTTACCGTGTTCTGATAGTCATGCACGGATCCTTGAGATCCGTGCATGTTTATCAGTGGGAAGGGGTGGGAAAGTGTTTAAAATCTTAAATAAAATTTGCGTGGGGTCCTCCCTCCTAAGCAAAACCAGCCTCGGGCTCTTTGAGCCGGTCCTGGTTGAAAAAATATGGGGTAAAAATTGACAGGGGTTCCCCCATATTTAAACAACCAGCTCCGGGCTCTGCGCCTGGTCCTGGTGCAAAAAATACGGGGGACAAAAAGCGTAGGGGTCCCCCGTATTTTTTGAACCAGCACCAGGCTCCACTAGTCAGAGAGATAATGCCACAGCCGGGGGACACTTTTATCTTGGTCCCTGCGGCCCTGGCATTAAATCACTAACTAGTCACCCCTGGCCAGGGTACCCTGGAGGAGTGGGAACCCCTTAAATCAAGGGGTCCCCCCCTCCAGCCACCCAAGGGCCAGGGGTGAAGCCCGAGGCTGCCCCACCCCCATCCAAGGGCTGTGGATGGGGGGCTGATAGCCAAGTGTAAAAATAAAGAATATTGGTTTTTGTAGTAGAACTACAAGTCCCAGCAAGCCTCCCCCGCAAGCTGGAACTTGGAGAACCACAAGTACCAGCATGCGGGGTAAGAAACGGGCCCGCTGGTACCTGTAGTTCTACTGCAAAAAAAATCCCCGAATAAAAACAGTACACACACACCGTGATAGTAAAACTTTATTACATACATGCATACCGACACACACATACTTACCTATGTTGACATGAAGCAATTGGCTGTATCCAATGGTGGGGTCAGCGGTTGAGGTTACTCGCGGTCAACCGCTGACCGCAAAGTTCCCACCATTGGATACAATGGAGCCCCTATGCGCTACATTGTATCTTCAGTGCGCAGCCTGACTGTCAGCTCAGGAGCGCACAGCCAATCAGGAGAGTGCCAAGATGTGGCACTCCCTGATTGGCTGAAGGGACCCTCTTTAACAGGAGTCACGGGGGTCCCGGCAGTCGGGGAAAGGGGTCCCATGTGTAAACATGGGACCCCTTTCAGTGCGTGGTCCGGGTTTAGCGTTTTATTGTTTTGCCAAGTACGAGGATTACAAGTAGAAGAGGACAGATCTACACTGGATTGTTGTGAGTATAATTTTATTGACAGGTAACCCGTGGATTCTACTTGGAGAAGCGGACCGACTGCTTCGTGTCAACATAGGTAAGTATGTGTGTGTCAGTATGCATGTATGTAATAAAGTTTTACTATCACGGTGTGTGTGTACTGTTTTTATTTGGGTATTTTTTTTGCAGTAGAACTACAGGTACCAGCAGGCCCGTTTCTTCCCCCGCATGCTGGTACTTGTGGTTCTCCAAGTACCAGCTTGTGGGGGAGGCTTGCTGGGACTTGTAGCTCTACTACAAAAAACAATATTCTTTATTTTTACACTTGTCTATCAGCCCCCCATCCGCAGCCCTTGGATGGGGGGGACAGCCTTGGGCTTCACCCCTGGTCCTTGGGTGGCTGGAAGGGGGGACCCCTTGATTTAAGGGGTTCCCACTCCTCCAGGGTACCCCGGCCAGGGGTGACTAGTTAGTGATTTAATGCCAGGGCCGCAGGGACCAAGATAAAAGTGTCCCCAGGCTGTGGCATTATCTCTCTGCTTAGTGGAGCCCGGTGCTGGTTCAAAAAATACGGGGGACCCCTACGCTTTTTGTCCCCCGTATTTTTTGCACCAGGACCAGGCGCAGAGCCCGAGGCTGGTTTTGCTTAGGATGGGGGACCCCACGTAAATTTTTTCTTGATTTGTAAATTTTTTTTAATTTTTTTTTAAAGGTGACAATGAAGCCCTGCACGGATCTCACAGATCCGGCCGAGATTCATTGTGTTAATGTCGGTAGTGTTTTACTATTCACTCCCGTAAAACACTGGCCGAAAATACGAATGACATCGACATCGGAAAACTCGAAAATGCAGAATACGACAGCATAGTAAGTGAGGCGTAAAAAAATCAAAAATTTGCAAAGTCACACATTCGATGTCATTCGTGTTTGAACTTTAACCTAATTCAGAAAAATACGAATTTTAGTAAATATACCCCCAGGTCCACTGGGATGGTAAAATATGAAAAGTCGATTTCAATGAAAAAAAATCATGAAAAACTCATGTTGAGTTTTTGACATGTCAACATTTTAAATGTCGGGATTTTGACCTTGTCAGGATTTTGACCGTCGGGATTTTAATTGGTAAATTGACCGCATCCCGGTCAGAAGCACTGTGGGAATTGGCATCTACAAATGTCTTGCGATTTTGCAGATCATCAGCATGTTGTGCTGCAGGGGAGTAACTTTAAAAATGATCCGGTCAGGACGGGATCCCAGCTGTCGAAATACCGATGCTGGAATCCCGACACTGACCGGAATGCCGGCACAGGCATCCCAAATAAGATTACAAAGCCAGCGCCGGCATCCTGAAAGCCGGGATCCTAACATGTGACTGCCGGCTCGCCGGTATTCTAAACTTCGGGATGCAGCGGTCAGTATTCTGACTGTCGGCATTTCAACCCCAACTCCTATAAAATATGCAGAGAGATTTAGGATTGGTAGAGGGGTGCATTGTAGCTCAGGTAGACAGTAAATCTCAGTGTTATAAAAAAGTTTCCCAATATTTGTTCGCTTCATGAAAAAGAAGCCAATATTTTCCCTGTGTTTTCACTCCTTACATTGGGGGTCATTCCGATCCTATCACACGCTGAGCTTCTTCGTAGCCCTGCGATCGGGTCAGAACTGCGCATGCACGGTGGCCACATTGCGCAGGCACGTCATTGCCCGGCGACGGCCGTCACCGGCCAGCAATGCCACTAACTAAGAAAGCGGTCGCAGCGGCGACCGCAAGAAGATTGATAGGAGGAAGGCAGAACCGGGTGTCAACTCACCGTTTTCTGGGCATGGAGATCCAAACGCAGGCGTGTCGAGGTGTTTGGAGGGCGGATGTCTGACGTCAATTCCGGAACCTGCAACACTGGATTGATCGCACACATTGTGAAAGTACGTATCAGTGCGGACGTGTACTGCTACATCTGAGAGGCGTGTCATAAAAATTACTTACATCCAAATGTAAATGAGCTCCAAATTTAGTAAGATCTACTTATTAAAGAAAAGACACTGATATCTTTCAGGATTTGCTTGTGTATTATGTTTTGCAAGAGGTTCCATATACTGGGGTAGATGTATTAACCTGTAGAAGGCATAAGGAAGTTATAAACCAGTGATAAAACAGTGTTAAATGCAAGGTGATAATGCAGCAACCAATCAGCTCCTAACTGTTAATTTACATGTGGGAGCTGATTGGCTGGTGTGTTTATCACCTTGCATTTATCACTGGTTTATCACTTCCTTATGCCTTCTCCAGGTTAATACATCTGCCCCACTGTACTGTAAGTGGCCACAAGAAACCTTATTTAAAATGTATGTAGCCATAAGGATCAATGCCTTATAACAATGCAGAGAATGGCACTGCTGAACTCATTTGAATGTATGTATCTCTGATTTATTTTTTTTACCCCAAGAATGTAAAGTAAAGTCAGGGAGATTGCTGGTCTATTCAGGGAGTGAGGGAGATTGCTACTATTTCAGGGAGTCTCCTGCAGAATGAGGGAGGGTAGGCAACACTGCCCTGTTCTGGAGGCCACTATAAAATGTGGTGGCTTTACTATGCGGGTACCCCAAATCTCTGTTACAGTGCAGACCAGTGGCTGCTCTAGGTGTGGGGTTGCAAGGCATTTCAAAATTGAAATAGGGGAGACACATCAAATGCCGCCCAAACACTGCCAAACATCGCCGTCCGGGACTCATTGGCGGTTGGTGTGGCTCCCCATTTGAATTTTGGACCCACCTCTGGAGCTGCCACTGGGGTAGACCTCTAAAATCTCTGGTGTCTTTTTGATGCAGACTTCCATACGTTTATGGTGGCTTTACCATACAGATACAGCTGCATGGTAGGTTTATAAAACAGACATTAGATATCTGGTGGTGACTCAAAGCAACCAATCCGCCCTTCCTGAAGTCCCATGTGGCCTTTAGGCATGCAGCAGAAAAGTTTTGGATATCCCTGCACTTGGATTGGTCTATGACAGTTTCAGAAAGTCACCAATTGCTAAGTGGTGACCTGCCCACGTTCTGACTGGTGATTGGTCAGCATCATCCCCTAATCAGCATTTTACACTCAGTATTGCTCAATTTACAAAACCTGTAATGGTTCATGGCTTTGCTGAGATGCAGGCAGAGGATTCTTCCTGGTCATTCCAATTGTGCGACCACAAGCAATTAAAGAAATTTAACATTTCTCATCCAGAAACCAAATGCCCCCTTGTCTCTCTAAACCCTTGGATTAAAGTGCGCCTGAGTGTTTAAGCAAAAAGAATTAGTGGCATACTTGTAATACATAGTGGCATACCTAAAATGGGTGCAGAGGGGCCCATACCACACACCCTACACTCATTTCATCAATACTTACCTGTCAGGAGTTCCGCTTCGGCTGCGCTTTGCAAGTCATTTTGTGCATTCAAAGAAGAAAAATTGCCATAAAAATGGCCACTGCGCCATTTCCCTAGGGACCTGCACTTGTGTAATAGACTGGCACAATGCCAGAGTCTACTCACTAATGTGCTGCTGGCTAGAGAGGGGGTGGCAAAGGTGGAAACAGAACACGGGATGCCTCCTCTCTTAATATGCCCCTGGTAATACATTTATTCAACTGGATTGTAATAAGATGTAATAAAAAAATTATATTTATTGTTGCAGGTGAGCCAGCACGTATCATCCAGCAATAAGGTGTCCCACCAGAAGATTGAGGAGCAACATTAAAAATAAATAAAAAGAGCAATGTCAGAAATAAAAAACTATTAAGCAACAGGACAGATCCAACAAAATCTTATATATTATTTTACTTTTCTATTATTTATACATATAATAAAACTGTAAGGGTTGTGTCTGTACATAGCAATTATTTTTGAGAAATATACTTCCAGCGACTGTGAATGAGGGTGATGAAAAAATGTTTTTTGTTTTTACATTTTTGTCTATCTGTTCGTTCTGGCATCACGCAACAAACTTCTGGACAAATATGGATCACATTTTTACTAATTTTCCTTTTCAATTCATACACCTGCAGTTTCCTGAAAGTGTTGTCTTCACTATGTCGATCAACAAGTCGCAGAGGCAAATGCTCAGGGCTGCAGGCGTAAATCTCAGGACCAGCTGCTTCTCCCATGGGCAGCCTTACGTGGCTTGCTCACAAGTTAGTAGCCCAAAGCATCTTTTTGTGTTAATCTCTGTAGAAAAAAACTATTTTCAAGCTATATTATTGACAAAGAAATGTTGTGACCAATGTGTACAATATAAAATATACATCACAATATTAGATAGCAATACTGTCTTTGTAAAATGAGTTCCCCTGAGTAATAACAGACTTCCATGCAAGTGAAGCCACAGGCAAATGCTAGTTTATTAAATAAAACCTTTCAGGTAATAGGGGGGCAGATGTATTAACCCAGAGAAGGCATAAAGAAGTGAAAAAGCAGTGATAAGTGCAAGATGATAAACGCACCAGGCAACCAGCTCCAATATGTAAATTAGCAGTTAGGAGCTGACTGGCTGGTGCATTTATCACCGTGCACTTATCACTGCTTTATCACTTCCTTATGCCATCTCCAGGCTTAATACATCTGTCCGAGGGAATTAAGAATGTAACGAGAGCATGCATCATTATTTCAAGTTTGCCATATCTTAGGAAATTTATCTTGAGCTTTTTCTCTAAGCTCCACCCAGGTCAACAAATTGCCTAGATTATCTCTTGTGCCTGGGTATCCTGCAATGACCACTGAGGTGTAGCGTAGACTGTCAAAGTCAGAAAAATATCACGCTGCACATTTCCATATATGCACCTCATGCGTGTGCCCGCTGCACGTGCATGAGCCCTCCCGTGCATGCATATACTCGCAGTCGCGTGCACCCGCATGCGCACGGTATGCGCATTTACGGTAGAGTTTGTGTGCGTCTAGCGGGCGACTCAATCGTTACATATTTTAGTCATATAATGTATTTTGTAGATTATGGTCCCGTTGATAGAATCTGAAAGTTTAGTTAATGTAGCATGTTCAGAGACAAAGAGATCCCTCTTTGTTTGATACGAAGGGTCAGACAGGGGTTACACAGTGGTGTTTAGTATCCATCGGAAGGGTATATATAATTAGCAATATTCCGGTGTTGGTTAGAAACGGATTAATCGCTCGTGCGTATAGTTATGACTATAAGAAGTTTATGGACATTTACTATATTTGCAGTTTATTACCCATGCGGCGGGAAACCTGAGTTTCCCTCCCACCTCAGCAGTTTGAAATAGTCACAGCCCACCTGTATGAACCAACCTATGACCTTTTGTTATAATGCGGAGATGGATTCCTGTGTCCAATGAACAATAAGAATGTAGGGACCATTGTACTGTACTGTGTGTAAGTGTATATAAAGACAAGCCGACCTGGGCCAGCCCCACTCTCTCCACAAACGGTTTTCATATTGATTAACTCGGGGCTGGTACCAGGCTGCGCTGCGATCGTTCCCAGTGTGTGTGTAAGTAATTCTCTGTAATCATCTCGCTCTTTGTTTGTGTTGGCCACATTCTCTCTCTTTCTGTTTAGTTAAAGATTGTAACGTTATTGTATATTTCTGTCTAGATATTCTGTTAGAATTATATGTTAGTATGTAGTGTATGACTTGTAACTGTTTTACCCCTTTTCAATATAACTATAAGCTTGTTAGTAAAGGTGTTGGATCCTTAGCATGGTATCGTGTGTTCATTTCATTGCAGTGGGTAATAGGAGCGTCTCGATCGCTCAAACAGCTTTAGTGTTAACAAGGTTACATTGCGTTGCATCTACACATTATCACTGCATAAAGGTTTACAGTATAAGTACATTCTTTAAGGTATAGTTATTAAGGTTTAATCCTGTGAGCGTCAGCGCCGCTTGTGATCTCCTCGTGGTCTCGAGCGTCCGCTACGCTGGTAGTGTATCATTACGGTAATCGGCCGCCTATGGTGTGCTTGATACCAACAGCGTATTCTCGCGAGCGTTTGTGTCGCTCGAGCGGCTCGCTCCCGATACAGGGTCCGCTACGCTAAGGGCGTACCCTTACGGTACCTCGTGCGCCAATTGCATACTGTGTCTCTTAACCTTTTATAGTGTTTAATATAGGATAATATTAGGCTTTATCAATTGGGGGCTCCTCCGCTCTTCACATATCTGCACTAGGTAACTTTAGCAGACATTATCGGTCAGCAAAGGGCGGGAAGGTGGTATCCCTCGTAGTGCTGACCAGATAAGCGTCTGCTTCGCTTAGTAAGGAGTGCTGAAGGAATCCGGAACCGGAGGTAAGAACAATACGCTATTATCTTTTAAAACTGTGTATTTCTGTTTTTGCATACGCACACACACACGCACGCACACATCTACTTTGTTGCAGCTCACTTTCTTGTTGCCATTAGAATTGATTATTAGACACGTGCTGAAGAAATCTGGTGCTATTTAGTTGAGATTAAAATAGGATAATTTTTAAGGGAATAATTGTAAAGGACACGTACACAGCATAGCAAATACTGTGTGGTGTACGGTAAGCGATCATAGTTGAATATCGTTTACATTGATAGAAGCGTGTTGATTGTGTCGCTGTGGGCATATCTGCACTTTGTGCATACGTGTCTCGGACAACGTGCGAGATCACGTACGTGACGCAAAGGCATACGCACGCGGCGTGTTTTACGCAACGGAGCGTACGGATACGCCCACTGAGACTCAAATCACACAATAACCTTGTTTAGGGTGGGCGGTATAGTACAGCCACCTGATAAAAGCACACGGTTGTTCAGTTTTTCAAAAAAAAGTATTAGTAAAAGAGAACCTTTTTCTACTGCAAAACCCAGGAATTGGACTCCTGCCTGTATGAAAGGAATTTCTGTACAGAAAGATCAGTATGCATATGAGTGAGTAGGAGTGAGTGTGGAACTTAAGGTATTATTTTTGTGAACCCACAAATCGGGATCCCGTCGGAGACCACATCAGGTGAGTGGACACTTGGTGGTGTGGACTGGCTTGCCCGCGTTAACATTGTAGAAGGTAAAAGGAGCAAGTAGTTTCCGCAGACAAAAGGACTGCGAGGTATTTAAGCGCAGCCCGAGGGGTTTGGCGTAGCACCCATATAGTCAAGTTAAAGCTCCGGCTGAAGGTTTCGCAGCCTAAACAACCGATTCCATTGGTCGTAAAGCGTATAAATATTTAGTTATTTATGCGCTGTGCGACTGGACCGCACGTAATTGTGTGCATTAGTTTGTTACCTTGATACCCATTAAAAATTTATTGTGGGATCATAAACGCTATTTGTACATTCTAACGTGATTTGTGTAGGTTTTTGTTATTTTAAGGGAGTTTCGCTGTTCACTAAGGAAATCTCCAACAACCAATACTTACTGGGGAGGGATCGCATACTCCCACGCGCCCCAGTAAATAGAGGTTACAATAGATCCCACGGATTGGATAGGCCAATTGGGGAGCAGAGTGAGTGAAGGCACTAGTTGAACTTTCACCGTCGCCTTACCGCGGGCAATCAGGTCTGTTTGTGAGAATTAGCTAAGACAGCAATATCTACAAACGATGGGGGCCAGTTGTTCAAAGAAGGGACGTCCAACAAGGGTTCACGTTGGTAGTTGCTGGCCCAAAGGGTCCGCAAGGTATCAGGTATTCAAAGAATGGGAACGAATGACAGAGGATGATGGGGAACAGTCTCCCCGGGTAGGCAGTCTGAACCCTGAGGTATTACAGAACCTACGAAAAAGGATAGGTCTAATAAAATCTGCTAAGCAGAGGATTAGACGAAATGATTGTTTACAGTTATGGCAACGGGAAAGTGAAATACAAGGAGAATTAGCTCATACAGCTGACTCTCACCTTGGTGAGAGAAATGTGGCAATGGAAGAGAAGGTGGTTACAGAGAATGGCACACTGGTGAATGATAAAAATGCACTTAGCAACTGTATTATAGATGATAAGGATACTTGTAATAAATGTAACAAGAATAATTGTAATACTGTTAAATGTACAACTATAAACCCATGCAAGTTGCACCCCATGTTAAACTTCCCTCAGGATTACAAACGAGAAAGTGAGCCCAGCACGATGTCGGCACCTTTTCCAGCAGCCACCACACAAGACATCCAGGTGGACGCGACCAATTCGGTAAAGGCAATAATCAAACCCCCTAATGGAGGGTCAGGTGAGGTCGTGTCCACAGGTACGTACGGTGTTATATATCATGCACAAACAAATGTACCTCATATTGAAGAACCAACACAAGATGATGTAATTGAATTTAGTCCTGTCAGGGTGATCACAGTCCCCAATGGGAAGACTGACGCTCAGGGAATCATTCCCGTCAAGGACAGTGCAATGCGCCGTCCCTGGTCTCGGACAGAATTAAGGTCAATTATGTCTGAATTCCCTGATCCTAGGAAAGATCTAGTTGCATGTCAGAGATTTATTAAAGAACTAGGAAACTCCACAGAACCCACCAACAAAGATTGGCGGACAGTGCTGAGGGCATGTTTGCCCTCCAGCGTTGACCCTGCGAAATTTATTGCTGATTGTAAATTAGACACAGAGGTACCTCGTACGGAGGAACACAATCAGGAATGTATTAAGCAGATCAACCGACAGTTAGGAGTATGTTTCCCTGCCGTTGTCAAGTGGAATGACATTTTCTCCATAAGACAAAACGAAGGGGAAAGTACTTCTAATTATTTCCACCGGGCATTGCAGGACATGACTAGGTATACAGGTATAGAAAACATCGAAACAAGTGCACCGCACAGAGAAGTAGCAGTATTTGTGTTAATGGATGGTTTAAAGGAAGTGTTGAGAGCAAGGATACAGACCACCAATCCATACTGGAGAGATAAATCAGTAACTGCATTAAGGAACTCCGCCGTTGGGCATGAGCAAAACATCATCAAGCACAGGGAAACAAAGAAGCCCCAGATCCCTGTGGGTAAGTCAAAGGTGAAAAGGTGTTCAGAAGGAAGGTCATTTTGCAAGAGATTGTAGATCAAGAAGTAGACCAAATTCATATAAACCCCCTAGACAACAACATAACCATGGTATCCAAGGAGTCAGGGAAGTACAGGGAAAGCGGTTGATGGTGATGAGCATCCAAGCATTTGAGGAGGCATCAAATCAACCAAGACCTCAGGTCACTGGCACTTGGAGGAAGCCCAGGGCTTGTTATCTTTGTAAAAGAGAAGGGCATTATGCCAGCAACTGTAACAGCCCACATAAAGTCAGACCCCCTAGACAAGAACACGAGCAGAGTTACGACACTTGGAAGTATAATCAGGTATCACGCTTGTCAAATTTTGGTCCACACATATAATTTATGATTAGGAAAGTTGATCATTAACCTTGATAAAGCCTGAGGTAACAGTTAACAAATTGGGAGGTCGTTCCTTGAAGACACAGGAATGACCGGGTAAAAATTGTAATGTATCTGTAAAATGTTTCTTTTTCCCCATCTCTGACGTTCACCACAACAGCTCTAACATCACCTGACCTTTTCAGAAGTCTACCAAACCCCAGTATGACCTACCAGCATCAATGTATCCTGGCCAGATACAAAGGGTGAAGTATGGAAATACTGGTGGGAGAGACTATGCAAAGATACCATTGGACATGTAGATGTGACAGCCTGATGGTGAACGGAAGATCTGAAAATGTTTTTTTTTCTTTCTCTCCTGAAAAATGTTTTTTTTCCTGTTGTTGTTTATTGTTGATTTATGTGACGCATATATATATATGAACGATTCTCTCTCTCTTGTTTTTTTTTTTTTTCTCTCTCTCTTCTTTCTCATGTTCTCATAACGTTATAGATGGTATGTCACACATCAGTTGGATAAATGGTAATACAAGATTTATTCTCCTTACAGAAAGAGCACTGAGCTAGAAGGAATATTGTATCACCAGAATGATTAGAAGACTGAGAGACAGCATCTTTGAGATGACAGCAGAACAAGAAGAACAACAAGACTAGAGAACTAATTATCGTAACAAGTTTCTCTCCCCCTCAAACTGTTTTTCTGTACCCCCATTACAAATTTCTCCTTTTCTCCTCCTGTAAGATGGACTTGCCCCAAGAGACTGTGATATGGATTTTTCCTGTTGACCATGATGTTGACCAGAGCAGTCTGTTTCGGTGAGAGTACCAGTGAGGTCGAGAAAGGATCCAGAAAGGTTCTGATGACAGAGATGGAGGTGTAGATTTCCAAGAACAACATAATCACCAAGCAAAGGCGAGTATCAGAAAACGAAAACGAAAACGATCTGGTAGCATTGACCATAGAAGGAATTGTGAAGGATTGTTAGCTGAAGAAAATTGCATCTGTAGGCATTGTGATAACTTAGTTGAGGATGGGTGCATCAAGAAATGTCAGTCCAGTTTTAACATTAACATGGACCGGCATCCATTGGGTGACTATCACTCATTAGTGGGTAAGGTGTTAAACCAAACAGACTGTTGGGTATGCTCTCAAGTACCTCAAGGTCACAGCAAGTCAGGACTAGTACCATTTCCTTTAACGATAGGGGAGGTACTTGAGTTAAGTGGTGGGAGGCCGATGGACAAGAGGTTTAATATCTCTAGTCCTCCTAGTTTGAAGCTCCACCAATATCATGTGGATAGGTCCTTAGTGTGCTTTAACATTTCCAATCCCCGAAAGCCGGGAAATTGGGAAGTGTCATGGAATAACAAAACCATGACCTTTTCATATAGAGCCGATAGAATGCCTACAGATACAGAGCTTATACGCCACATAGCCGATAGTGGAAAATATTTCCGATATAGGTATACCCTAGGAAGTAGGACCATGAGAGTTGGAGAAGTATCACCAGGATACTGTGCACATATCATACAACCGGATACGTGTACTAGACAGATGGGAGAATTAGGGTTAGGAGGGTTCACATGGAAGATGTGTAACATGGTTCTAACATATTCAGTCCCATATGTTCTCCCCGATGATGCATACTTCATATGCGGGAGGAAGGCGTATAAGTGGCTTGGCCCAAACTCAGAAGGGTTGTGTTATATTGGAAAAGTACTGCCTGAGGTAATGACTGTATCCCACACTAAAATGAAAGATATTCACCGCAGTGCCCAAGCTCCTTATACTCACACTCATTACGAGCACATAGTTAAACGGCACCTGATAGAAAGAACAGAGCATCCGGCCTCTGACCTGATCCATGAATCCACCGGGATTCAATTCCTAATCGCGTTAGATATCACTCGTACCGCCAGAGGAGTGATAAAATATAAATATATATCTGCGCTTGCAAATTTATTAGACAATATCACTGAAATGTATGATGACACATTCAGGTATACTGGGAGAGAGTTACAAGCCTACAAAACAGAACTGGTTCAGCATAGGATGATTCTCAATTATCTTACGGCTGTGACAGGCGGGTATTGTGTTACCCTAGCGTCTCAATATGGAATGAAGTGCTGCACGTACATTACAAACAGCACGGAGGACCCAGCCGAGGTCATAGACCAAAAGATGGATGACATTTTACAATTAAAATGGGAGTTCCGAAGGAAACACAATCTCACCCTTGCCGCTGTGGGTAATGAGCTGACCAGTTGGGTGTCATGGTTGAACCCACGAAATTGGTTCTCTGGTTTAGGAGAATGGGCCCAAGGTATTATTATGGATGTAGGGAAATTTCTTTTGTGTATTCTGGGTGTCATCATATTGGTCGGTCTGATATTTAGATGCGTTCGGGTTTTAACAAAGTGTAAACGTAGCGCCCGAGTGATGAGTTTAAGAAGTGAAGATACTGTAATAACAACGACTGATTTGATTTACGACCCAACCATGGAGACAATGTTGTGATGAAAATGTGATTCCACGGTCCGTTTCTTTCACCCGTTTCTCCTTTGTTTTCCTCCAAGGTACAAAGACATCCGCTTGGAAGAAGAATTTGACAACCTTTTACACAGACAATTGATGGACAATGCCATAGACCCCCAATATCCCTAGCAATTTTAAAATTTTACGATAGCCCAACACTTTTGTAAGTCTATGGACATTGAGAAAGCTTTTTGCTCGCATTTTGGCAAAAGCCCAAAGAGACTACAGTCAACATGTACATCAAGACAAGACATCAGACAAGACTTCAATCAACAAATGTACATTAAACTCACATAGTTTATGACTGCATTTACCATAATTGCTCCTTATCTTCATCTCTACAACCTTCAGGTAATGACACACATAGTCGATAGGGAATATAGGCACAGATATCAGCACTCACATATCCCCCCCATTCATGTATCATCAACTAAAATGTGCTCCCCCATTTTGTTGCAACCAAAAGCCGAAAAGAGCTCGGTAAAGTTTGACAGCCCATCCACAGACCCATACCACGGGATAAGAAGGAATTCAAATGTATACTTCGCAATACCTCGAAGCTTGATTTAAAACACGTACGGCACGATGATACATGACCCCTCAAACATGGACTCATACATACATGCTTCTACTATCTCACTAGGTCATACCTTTTTCCCACCTTCTTCTCTTCTCCCTTACCCAATCATAGAAATGTATTATACATGACATATATTTTTCTCTTTTTGAACTGTTTTAGGAAGTGGCAGTTATTGGTGACTGCCAAAGGGTGGACTGTCAAAGTCAGAAAAATATCACGCTGCACATTGCCATATATGCACCTCATGCGTGTGCCCGCTGCACGTGCATGAGCCCTCCCGTGCGTGCATATACTCGCAGTCGCGTGCACTCGCATGCGCACGGTATGCGCATTTACGGTAGAGTTTGTGTGCGTCTAGCGGGCGACTCAATCGTTACATATTTTAGTCATATAATGTATTTTGTAGATTATGGTCCCGTTGATAGAATCTGAAATTTTAGTTAATGTAGCATGTTCAGAGACAAAGAGATCCCTCTTTGTTTGATACGAAGGGTCAGACAGGGGTTACACAGTGGTGTTTTGTATCCATCGGAAGGGTATATAATTAGCAATATTCCGGTGTTGGTTAGAAACGGATTAATCGCTCGTGCGTATAGTTATGACTATAAGAAGTTTATGGACATTTACTATATTTGCAGTTTATTACCCATGCGGCGGGAAACCTGAGTTCCCCTCCCACCTGAGCAGTTTGAAATAGTCACAGCTCACCTGTATGAACCAACCTATGACCTTTTGTTATAATGCGGAGATGGATTCCTGTGTCCAATGAACAATAAGAATGTAGGGACCATTGTTCTGTACTGTGTGTAAGTGTATATAAAGACAAGCCGACCTGGGCCAGCCCCACTCTCTCCACAAACGGTTTTCATATTGATTAACTCGGGGCTGGTACCAGGCTGCACTGCGATCGTTCCCAGTGTGTGTGTAAGTAATTCTCTGTAATCATCTCGCTCTTTGTTTGTATTGACCACATTCTCTCTCTTTCTGTTTAGTTTAAGATTGTAACGTTATTGTATATTTCTGTCTAGATATTCTGTTAGAATTATATGTTAGTATGTAGTGTATGACTTGTAACTGTTTTACCCCTTTTCAATATAACTATAAGCTTGTTAGTAAAGGTGTTGGATCCTTAGCACGGTATCGTGTGTTCATTTCATTGCAGTGGGTAATAGGAGCGTCTCGATCGCTCAAACAGCTTTAGTGTTAACAAGGTTACATTGCGTTGCATCTACACATTATCACTGCATAAAGGTTTACAGTATAAGTACATTCTTTAAGGTATAGTTATTAAGGTTTAATCCTGTGAGCGTCAGCGCCGCTTGTGATCTCCTCGTGGTCTCGAGCGTCCGCTACGCTGGTAGTGTATCATTACGGTAATCGGCAGCCTATGGTGTGCTTGATACCAACAGCGTATTCTCGCGAGCGTTTGTGTCGCTCGAGCGGCTCGCTCCCGATACAGCGTCCGCTACGCTAAGGGCGTACCCTTACGGTACCTCGTGCGCCAATTGCGTACTGTGTCTCTTAACCTTTTATAGTGTTTAATATAGGATAATATTAGGCTTTATCAAGACAGGAATAAAATGTGCAGCTTTACTGTTTGCTAGATACCTAAAGCACATCACTCTATGGGGGTCATTCAGACCTGATCGCTCGCTTGCAGTTTTTTGCAGAGCTACGATCAGATAGTTGCCACCTACAGAGGAGTGTATTTTAGCTGTGCAGGTGTGCGAGCACTACAAAAAAACTTTGCCCAGAACTTACTCAGCAGCTGCGATCACTTCAGCCTGTCCGGGGCCGGAATTGACGTCAGACACCCACCCTGCAAACACTTGGACACGCCTGCGTTTTTCCAAACACTCCCAGAAAACGGTCAGTTGACACCCACAAACGGCTTCTACCTGTCAATCTCCTTGCGATCGCCTGTGCTCATGGATTCTTTGTAAAACCCATCGCACAGCAACGATCCGCTCTGTACCAGTGCGACGCGCCTGCGCATTGCGGTGTATATGCATGCGCAGTTCTGACCTGATTGAAGCGCTGCACAAAAAGCTACCGTGCGATCAGGTCTGAATGACTCCCTATATGGACATATTAAAACGCATATGTTAGCTAAACTTTTAGCAGAGCTGCTTAAAAATTTGCTCCATCCCTGTTATCCAGAAATTTACCAAAACCATCCTCCGATGTTGAAACCTATGAAAAAATGGCATAAAATGGTCCAATGTTGGTATAAAGAAAAAGCAAAAGAGCTGCTCAGTGGTTAAGAGCACTGAATGGGGGATACTGGCTAAAATCTTACAGTCAGCACTTTTGACCTTTACACCTGATTTAGATTGGCTCACTAGTCAACTACAGAAGTGGCAAAATGAATGTTCAAAAATAAATGCAGATCTCTACCTGTATTCAAAGTTGACTACATTTATGTGGCTGCACTACCGCTGTACCAGTGACATGTGGTGGGGTGAGGCAGGTAAGGCAGAGCCTTTCCTGTCATACTAACGTTTGTGCCAGAGTTTTGACTGTATAGAGTATATGAAAAATACAAAGACTTTTTTGAAATATCTTCTCTGTGTTATTCTAATCATTTTTATAGCCAAAACTCTGGAGTAAAAAGTCTATGGCAGGTGAGGCAGTGCCTCCACTTTCTATCTTTTCCGCACATCTCTAATCACAACTCACCAAATTTCCAGAAGTAAATACTGCTGCCCCTGTGTATAATGCCCAGATGTACCGTTTGGCTCATATATTGTGTGTACATCTGGCTTTGGTGCTAGCCAGTGCCTCCTTAGCCATCTACCTCACTGCACGTCCCTGCGCTATACATCTGCTGGTGAAAGCAGATATCATCACTAACAGCGAGTATTCGCACTAGCATCCTTACTGTAGCTCCATGAGACGCACAGCCCAACTTCACTGCATACAATCTCATTGTCACAGATATTAACACATTTGTGAACATTTATGCAGTGCCGTAACTAGACATTTTAGTGCTGTGTGCAAGAAACAGCATTGGTCACCCCCCCATATTTAAAATAGGGCCAGTGCGCACCTACGGCGTGTGCCAAAAATATAGGGGCATGGCTTCATGGGGATGGGGCATGACAACAAAATAATACCACTTCATATGACGCTGCACAGTAGTCTCCATTATTTAAATTACGCCGCACAGTAAAGCCCATTTTACACATTACGCCAGGTAGAGCCCCTTTTACACATTACTCCAGGTAGAGCCCCCTTTTACACATTACACCAGGTAGAGCCCCTTTTACACATTACTCCAAGTAGAGCCCCTTTTACACATTACACCAGGTAGAGCCCCTTTTACACATTACACCAGGTAGAGCCCCTTTTACACATTACACCAGGTAGAGCCCATTTTACACATTACGCCAGGTAGAGCCCCTTTTACACATTACTCAACGTAGAGCCCCCTTTTACACATTACACCAGGTAGAGTCCCCTTTGACACACTACGGAAGGTAGAGCTCCTTTTCACACATTACGACAGGTAGAGCTCCCTTTTAGGAAAGCAGTGAAGATCCCGCCACACGGGATCCTGACAATCACAATGCCATCCCGGGATCCTGCACAGCGTTACAATACCAGAGCCTAGCCTGAGCACATTGTGAGAGACACGCACACAGGTAGTAATGCTGGCAGCAGTGCACTCACCCGGCGGCGGCGGTGGTGGAGCTGAGCTTCCTCTTCATGGGAGTGCGAGCGGCCATGGCAGCATCAGCGGTGGCTGTCCCTGTTCAAACTTGTCCTCCTGGCATCCCCTGTGCAGCTCCCTGGCGGTAGGAGGCGTGTCACTGGACGAGCCTGTATGCTGGAAGGACACTGGGCTGCTGCACGAGTGGAGTAGTGGGGAGGAGTAGGGTGGAGCACATGGGGAGACTGAGACTGTTGCCCAGTGCTGACAGCTATTGTATATCAGCAGCGATGCGTCCTGCAGAAGAGGAAGCAATGCTACAGTTATAAAATGTAGTGGGCAGCGCTGCAGCTAGCGGCGGCCAATCAGTGTGTCTGCGGATGGTGCGCCCACAGCACAAGTGTGCTGTGTGCTAAGCATCATCCACCTACACATAGTTACAGCCCTGCACCTCAATAAACATAATACATACATTTATAGAGGACACACTGGCTGACACATTGCTCATCATCGCTAGGGAGATGTCAACATTCAATGTCTCTACTTTCCATAGTGCCCTATAATGACTAGGGATCGGGACATGTCTGGGAAAGTAATGAGGGTGTGGTGATGGGCAGTGGGGCGGGGTTACAGAGGTCTCACTCTGTTCAATCACTCGGGTGAGATCCCAGAGTTGCCACAATGCTGCAGCCTTCTTGGTGACCCCTGCACACTGTCACATCCTGCCTGGTGTCTTCCTGACTCCTCTACACACACTGACATGTGAGGGGGAAATGGGGACGTAACCTCATTTCTTGTGGTCCGGGGTTACAGTAGTCTCACTATGCAGTCACTGGGGTGAGATCCCAGAGGTGTCACAATGCTGCAGCCTTCTTGGTGACCCTGCTCACTGTCACATCCTGCCTGGCATCCTCCTGACTCCTTACACACACACACACACACACACACACACACACACACACACACACTCACATGTGGGGGAGGACCGGAGGTGTGGCCCTGGGAATGTGGGGCGGGGATACAGCATCTCTCTTTGGGGGTCATTCAGATCTAATTGCTGGGCTGCTAATTTTGCTGTCCTGTGATCAGACAGTCGCCGCCTCAAGGGGGAGTGTAAATTCACTGTGCAATCCTGTGTGTACGCCGAGCTGCTAAAATCCACTTTGTGCAGTCTCTGTGCAGCCCAGGACTTACTCCTACAGTGCAATCACATCAGGCTGATCGGGGCCGGAGTGGACGTCAGACACCCTCCCTGAAAACGCTTGGTAATGCCTGCGTTTTTCCAGACACTCCCAGTAAACAGTCAGTTACCACCCACAAATGGCTTCCTCTTCTCAATCACCTTACGAACGCCCATGCAATCGGATTTTTCGCAACATCCCGTCGCTGACCAGCAATGCCCTGGCTTTGTTGCTGTCCGACACGCGTGCGCATTGTGGTGCATACGCATGCGCAGTTAGTATATGATAACCCGCTGTGCGAAAACGCACAGCAGCGATCAGATCTGAATGACCCCCAATGTGCTGACACTGGGGAGAGATCCCGGACATATCACACTGCTGCTGCAGATTTCTTGGTGACCCCTGAACACTGTCACACCCTACCTGGCATGCACCTGACTCCCCTACACACACTCACATGTGGGGGAGGATCAGGGGCGTGGTCCTGGGCATGCGGGACGGGATAACAGGAGATGTGCTGGAGCTGTTATCTCCAGCCTGTGCGGCAAGTGAACCTGGTGCTCAGGCTGGGACACGCTGTTGGCAACAGCTAGCTGTGCCATTCAGCAGCATGAGCGCTCCTGACCAGTGGGTTCCCTGGTGGCGTAATTCACCCCTCCCTGCCATCTGGCGCAGCAACAACAGTAATTTACATTATTATTGTCTCCTCAGCATCAGCTCAGCAGAAAGATGCCGAAGATACCCGGGGGTCCCACAGCAGGAGGTGAGGGGTGGGAGAGCCGGACACACGGCGGAGAGGCGGATACACACTTTGCCTGATCAGCGCTGCAGCGGCTGTAATATAGCTGCCTGCAGCTGTCATAACATACAAAGGGGGACATTTACTAAGTAGTGATAAGAGTGGAGCAGTGAGCCAGTGGAGAAGTTGCCCATGGCAACCAATCAACACTGAAGAAACATCTATAATTTGCATACTATAAAATGATACAGAGCTGCTGATTGGTTGATGGGGCCACTTCTCCACTGGCTCACTTCTCCGCTCTTATCACTGCTTAGTAAATATCTCCCAAAGTCGGGCATTTGGAGTGGATGCAGATGCTGCATCCACAGGAAAAATGTGCTGTGTGAAGGCACCACCTGCCCACACCTAGTAACGGCCCTGCATTTATTTATTCGTTTTTACTCATATAGCGTTGGCATATTCTGTTGCACTTTACAATTGGGAGCACAGAATAAAACAAGACTGAGTAGTGACAGACACAGAGGATTGAAGCCCCTTCTCACAAGTTTACAATCTATAGGGAAAAAGGAATTTGGTACATGAGGTTAAGTGTTACATATAGAAATCGCTCAGTGGGTAAGATTCAGTCATACAGCAATGATTTTGACCTGTGATCTGAGGGTTGTTTCAGTATGGAAAGGACACATGTAACACTTGTTTGAATAGTGTAGATGTAATCAGTGTAGCTCAGGTAAATTAAATGTCAGTTTCTGGGATGTGATAAGCTGCCTGAAGAAGTGAGATATCAGGTAAGGTTTGAAGCAGGTGAGTATTAATGCTGAAGGGGGGCCCCTCATTTGAATAGTGATGCACCCCCCGCCCCCTGCATCTCATTCCCCACTATAACATGAAACTCACCATGGTGTCCGGTGCTTCAAGTAGGATAGCAGAGAGGTCAAGGATTCCCCAACCCCAGACATAAAAAAATATACTGATTAGAAATAATCTTAGTTTATTTAACTGGCTGCTGTTGGAGACACAGGTGACATACAGCTCTGGCTTCAGGCCATGAAAATATTATTCAAGTTTTAACATTAGCAACTTCACACACACATGCGATAACAAACTTAGCAGTCTAAGATGTACACAGTTTTTCATAAGATATGTTAGGAGGATCAATATGCTATACATATCAATATGTTTTTTGGTTGTGGTTATGGTTTTATTATGTACCTCAGTATATGCTATTTTTCAGAACCTTAAGAGATGTATATTTGCTACACATACAGATACAGTTAGAAACATCATACATATACAGTTCCATCATACAACATGTTAGAACCCTGTTTGGCCAATTAACGTTGGTGCACATAGATGGGGTTTGCAAACTTACTATGGGGACAACATTAATGGAGTTCTTAAACTTCGGGAGGATTTTTTCTGAATGTTAGACACTTCCTATGTATATAGCATCACTGAGGTACTTTAATAACTTTCTTCCTAATCATGCATATATTTATATGTATATCCAGGTTAGTGTCTCACTAGAAAATAGCAGATGAAATCCTTTCTGCTGTTCAGGACTGCTATCTCAGAGCTGACAAGCCTGGTTTATGTGACTTATTTATTACAAACAGCAAACTCAGTATATACTGTTTTTAAAGTCTCGTATTGATCTTTTATGACTGTGGGACCATTTTAGCTGTACCATTAATTACTGCATAAGGTCTGTCTGACGACTTTATTAATATTTAGATCCCAGATTTAGACTCCTGATGAAGTCCATTGGACCAAACGCCTTGGGTTGCTCTCTACAGATTTGAAGTCACCATGCGTCTATTAATGTGACTCCAAGAAGCAATTGGATTATTGATCCTATTCCCACAATTGATTGTGTTATATATGGTTTTAAAGAAATTGTATATGTATTGTGGATGTACTATATGTTTTGCTGATAGAGTATTTACATGAATTGGGATCCATCGTATATGTGAATAAAAAAATTGGATTTTATTTATATGATTGTGGTCAAAGGAGTTTGGAGAAATAATATTTAATGTTGTAATAGCTACCTTGGGAACCCCTATGTCAATCTTTTTCTTCTTGTACCTTATCTAACAGAAGGTACCTCCCAAGGTGAAGCTTATCACGAGCGCAGAATTGGGGCTTAAATTATATATATATTAGTGATGTGCACCGGAAATTTTTTCGGGTTTTGTGTTTTGGTTTTTCGGTTCCGAGGCCGTGTTTTGGATTCGGACGCGTTTTGGCAAAACCTCCCTGAAAATTTTTTGTCGGATTCGGGTGTGTTTTGGATTCGGGTGTGTTTTTACAAAAACCCCTCAAAAACAGCTTAAATCATAGAATTTGGGGGTCATTTTGATCCCATAGTATTATTAACCTCAATAACCATAATTTCCACTCATTTTCAGTCTATTCTGAACACGTCACACCTCACAATATTATTTTTAGTCCTAAAATTTGCCCCGAGGTCGCTGGATGGCTAAGCTAAGCGACACAAGTGGCCGACACAAACACCTGGCCCATCTAGGAGTGGCACTGCAGTGTCAGGCAGGATGGCACTTCAAAAAAATTGTCCCCAAACAGCACATGATGTAAAGAAAAAAGAGGCGCACCAAGGTCGCTGTGTGACTAAGCTAAGCGACACAAGTGGCCGACACAAACACCTGGCCCATCTAGGAGTGGCACTGCAGTGTCAGACAGGATGGCACTTCAAAAAAATAGTCCCCAAACAGCACATGATGCAAAGAAAAAAAGAGGCACAATGAGGTAGCTGTGTGACTAAGCTAAGCGACCCAAGTGGCCGACACAAACACCTGGCCCATCTAGGAGTGGCACTGCAGTGTCAGACAGGATGGCACTTCAAAAAAATAGTCCCCAAACAGCACATGATGCAAAGAAAAAAAAGAGGTGCACCAAGGTCGCTGTGTGACTAAGCTAAGCGACACAAGTGGCCGACACAAACACCTGGCCCATCTAGGAATGGCACTTCAGTGTCAGACAGGATGGCACTTCAAAAAAATAGTCCCCAAACAGCACATGATGCAAAGAAAAAAAGAGGCGCAATGAGGTAGCTGTGTGACTAAGCTAAGCGACCCAAGTGGCCGACACAAACACCTGGCCCATCTAGGAGTGGCACTGCAATGTCAGACAGGATGGCACTTCAAAAAAATAGTCCCCAAACAGCACATGATGCAAAGAAAAAAAAAGAGGCGCACCAAGGTCGCTGTGTGACTAAGCTAAGCGACACAAGTGGCCGACACAAACACCTGGCCCATCTAGGAGTGGCACTGCAGTGTCAGGCAGGATGGCACTTCAAAAAAATTGTCCTCAAACAGCACATGATGCAAAGAAAAATGAAAGAAAAAAGAGGTGCAAGATGGAATTGTCCTTGGGCCCTCCCACCCACCCTTATGTTGTATAAACAGGACATGCACACTTTAACGAACCCATCATTTCAGCGACAGGGTCTGCCACACGACTGTGACTGAAATGACTGGTTGGTTTGGGCCCCCACCAAAAAAGAAGCAATCAATCTCTCCTTGCACAAACTGGCTCTACAGAGGCAAGATGTCCACCTCATCATCATCCTCCGATTCCTCACCCCTTTCACTGTGTGCATCCCCCTCCTCACAGATTATTAATTCGTCCCCACTGGAATCCACCATCACAGGTCCCTGTGTACTTTCTGGAGGCAATTGCTGGTGAATGTCTCCACGGAGGAATTGATTATAATTCATTTTGATGAACATCATCTTCTCCACATTTTGTGTAAGTAACCTCGTACGCCGATTGCTGACAAGGTGAGCGGCTGCACTAAACACTCTTTCGGAGTACACACTGGAGGGAGGGCAACATAGATAGGCAAGGGCCTCCAAATTGCCTCTTTTTCCTGCCAGTATACGTACGGACTGTCTGACGTGCCTACTTGGATGCGGTCACTCATATAATCCTCCACCATTCTTTCAATGGTGACAGAATCATATGCAGTGACAGTAGACGACATGTCAGTAATCGTTGCCAGGTCCTTCAGTCCGGACCAGATGTTAGCACTCGCTCCAGACTGCCCTGCATCACCGCCAGCGGGTGGGCTCAGAATTCTTAGCCTTTTCCTCGCACCCCCAGTTGCGGGAGAATGTGAAGGAGGAGCTGTTGACGGGTCACGTTCCGCTTGACTTGACAATTTTCTCACCAGCAGGTCTTTGAACCTCTGCAGACTTGTGTCTGCCGGAAAGAGAGATACAACGTAGGTTTTAAATCTAGGATCGAGCATGGTGGCCAAAATGTAGTGCTCTGATTTCAACAGATTGACCACCCGTGAATCATGGTTAAGCGAATTAAGGGCTCCATCCACAAGTCCCACATGCCTAGCAGAATCGCTCTGTTTTAGCTCCTCCTTCAATGTCTCCAGCTTCTTCTGCAAAAGCCTGATGAGGGGAATGACCTGACTCAGGCTGGCAGTGTCTGAACTGACTTCACGTGTGGCAAGTTCAAAGGGTTGCAGAACCTTGCACAACGTTGAAATCATTCTCCACTGCGCTTGAGTCAGGTGCATTCCCACTCCTTTGCCTATATCGTGGGCAGATGTATAGGCTTGAATGGCCTTTTGCTGCTCCTCCATCCTCTGAAGCATATAGAGGGTTGAATTCCACCTCGTTACCACCTCTTGCTTCAGATGATGGCAGGGCAGGTTCAGGACTGTTTGCTGGTGCTCCAGTTTTCGGCACGCGGTGGCTGAATGCCGAAAGTGGCCCGCAATTCTTTGGGCCACCGACAGCATCTCTTGCACGCCCCTGTCGTTTTTTAAATAATTCTGCACCACCAAATTCAATGTATGTGCAAAACATGGGACGTGCTGGAATTTGCCCAGATGTAATGCACGCACAATATTGGTGGCGTTGTCCGATGTCACAAATCCCCAGGAGAGTCCAATTGGGGTAAGCCATTCTGCGATGATGTTCCTCAGTTTCCGTAAGAGGTTGTCAGCTGTGTGCCTCTTATGGAAAGCGGTGATACAAAGCGTAGCCTGCCTAGGAACGAGTTGGCGTTTGCGAGATGCTGCTACTGGTGCCGCCGCTGCTGTTCTTGCTGCGGGAGGCAGTACATCTACCCAGTGGGCTGTCACAGTCATATAGCCCTGAGTCTGCCCTGCTCCACTTGTCCACATGTCCGTGGTTAAGTGGACATTGGGTACAACTGCATTTTTTAGGACACTGGTGACTCTTTTTCTGACGTCTGTGTACATTTTCGGTATCGCCTGCCTAGAGAAATGGAACCTAGATGGTATTTGGTACCTGGGACACAGTACCTCAAACAAGTCTCTAGTTGCCTGTGAATTAACGGTGGATACCAGAACCACGTTTCTCACCACCCAGGCTGACAAGACCTGAGTTATCCGCTTAGCAGCAGGATGACTGCTGTGATATTTTATCTTCCTCGCAAAGGACTGTTGGACAGTCAATTGCTTACTGGAAGTAGTACAAGTGGTTTTCCGACTTCCCCTCTGGGATGACGATCGACTCCCAGCAGCAGCAACAACAGCAGCGCCAGCAGCAGTAGGCGTTACACTCAAGGATGCATCGGAGGAATCCCAGGCAGGAGAGGACTCGTCAGACTTGCCAGTGACATGGCCTGCAGGACTATTGGCTTTCCTGTGTAAGGTGAAAATTGACACTGAGGGAGTTGGTGGTGTGGTTTGCAGGAGCTTGGTTACAAGAGGAAGGGATTTAGTGGTCAGTGGACTGCTTCTGCTGTCATCCAAAGTTTTTGAACTTGTCACTGACTTCTGATGAATACGGACCAGGTGACGTATAAGGGAGGATGTTCCTAGGTGGTTAACGTCCTTACCCCTACTTATTACAGCTTGACAAAGGCAACACACGGCTTGACACCTGTTGTCCGTATTTGTGTTGAAATATTTCCACACCGAAGAGGTGATTTTTTTTGTATTTTGACCAGGCATGTCAATGGCCATATTCGTCCCACAGACAACAGGTGTCTCCCCGGGTGCCTGACTTAAACAAACCACCTCACCATCAGAATCCTCCTTGTCAATTTCCTCCCCAGCGCCAGCAACACCCATCTCCTCATCCTGGTGTACTTCAACAGTGACATCTTCAATTTGACTATCAGGAACTGGACTGCGGGTGCTCCTTCCAGCACTTGCAGGGGGTGTGCAAAAGGTGGAAGGCGCACGCTCTTTCCATCCGGTGTTGGGAAGGTCAGGCATCGCAACCGACACAATTGGACTCTCCTTGTGGATTTGTGATTTAGAAGAACGCACAGTTCTTTGCTGTGCTTTTGCCAGCTTAAGTCTTTTCATTTTTCTAGCGAGAGGATGAGTGCTTCCATCCTCATGTGAATCTGAACCACTAGCCATGAACATAGGCCAGGGCCTCAGCCGTTCCTTGCCACTCCGTGTCGTAAATGGCACATTGGCAAGTTTACGCTTCTCATCAGACGCTTTCAATTTTGATTTTTGGGTCATTTTACTGAACTTTTGTTTTTTGGATTTTACATGCTCTCTACTATGACATTGGGCATCGGCCTTGGCAGACGACGTTAATGGCATTTCATCGTCTCGGCCATGACTAGTGGCAGCAGCTTCAGCACGAGGTAGAAGTGGATCTTGATCTTTCCCTATTTTGACCTCCACATTTTTGTCCTCCATTTTTTAATGTGTGGAATTATATGCCAGTATCAATAGCAATGGCCTACTACTATATATACTGCGCACAACTGAAATGCACCACAGGTATGGATGGATAGTATACTTGACAACACAGAGGTAGGTAGAGCAGTGGCCTTCCGTACCGTACTGCTATATATACTGGTGGTCACTGTCAGCAAACTGCAAAACTAAAATGCACCACAGGTATAGAATCTAGATGGATAGTATACTTGACGACACAGAGGTAGGTAGAGCAGTGGCCTTCCGTACCGTACTGCTATATATACTGGTGGTCACTGTCAGCAAACTGCAAAACTAAAATGCACCACAGGTATAGAATCTAGATGGATAGTATACTTGACGACACAGAGGTAGGTAGAGCAGTGGCCTTCCGTATTGTACCGCTATATATACTGGTGGTCACTGTCAGCAAACTGCAAAACTAAAATGCACCACAGGTATAGAATCTAGATGGATAGTATACTTGATGACACAGAGGTAGGTAGAGCAGTGGCCTTCCGTACCGTACTGCTATATATACTGGTGATCACTGTCAGCAAACTGCAAAACCAAAATGCACCACAGGTATAGAATCTAGATGGATAATATACTTGACGACACAGAGGTAGGTAGAGCAGTGGCCTTCCGTACCGTACTGCTATATAAACTGGTGGTCACTGTCAGCAAACTGCAAAACTAAAATGCACCACAGGTATAGAATCTAGATGGATAGTATACTTGACGACACAGAGGTAGGTAGAGCAGTGGCCTTCCGTACCGTACTGCTATATATACTGGTGGTCACTGTCAGCAAACTGCAAAACTAAAATGCACCACAGGTATAGAATCTAGATGGATAGTATACTTGATGACACAGAGGTAGGTAGAGCAGTGGCCTTCCGTACCATACTGCTATATATACTGGTGGTCACTGTCAGCAAACTGCAAAACTAAAATGCACCACA
>NC_086444.1:1141981625-1142101466 GCF_028390025.1 Pseudophryne corroboree
AGCCGTGTCGATACGAGACGGCTCCCGTTCACAGTGAATGGAAGGGCGGCGCTTGGAGATCATGTGATCTCCCAGCGCCGCCCCTGCCGCGTCAGCAGCAGCGTCACCAACCCGGCAATATGCCGGGTTGGTGAGCGCTGTGGTAAAGGGGGCTGTAGCACGGGTTGCAGCCGTGTCAGGCTCCCGGCTGTGACCCGTGCTACAGATGGAAAAGGGGCAGAGGCGGAACTACCGCCAGTGCAACCAGTGCGTTGCACTGGGGTCCGCCTCTGTCCAGGGGCCCAAAGCATGTAATGAGTCAAACTGACTCATTACATGCCGCTGCGTGCTGCGGGCAACTGCTGCCCGCAGCGCCCAGCCGCCCAGAGAGGAGAGGAGCAGCGGTATGGGGGAGAAGGAGGAGGAGGGAGCCGGAGGAGGGAAGCGCAGCAGCGCTTTGTTACTGGTGGAGGCGCTGCTGCTGCTGCCCCTCTGCTTCACTATAGGCTGTCTTCCGAGAGCAGCAGCGCCTCCACCAATAACACAGCGCTGCTGCGGCTCCCTCCTCCACCTCCTTCCTCCTCCTTCTCTCCTGCTCGGGAATAGTCTGACGCTGCACCGAGGAGCCTGATCCAGCGGAGAGAGTAAGTATAATTCTTCTTTCTTTCTTTCTTTCTTTCTTTCTTTCTTTCTTTCTTTCTTTCTTTCTTTCTTTCTTTCTTTCTTTCTTTCTTTCTTTCTTTCTTTCTTTCTTTTTCTCTTTCTTTTTCTCTTTCTTTCTTTCTTTCTTTCTTTCTTTCTTTCTTTCTTTCTTTCTTTTCTTTCTACAAAAAAGGGGGACTGTCTGCCACAATGTGTAAAAAGGGGGAATCTACTTGCTGCAATGTGTAAAAAGGGGGAATCGCTTGCCGCTATGTGTAAAAGGGGGAATCTGCCTGCCGCAATGTGTAAAAACAGGGAATCTGCCTGCCGCTATGTGTAAAAATGGGGAATCTGCCTGCCGCTATGTGTAAAAACAGGGAATCTGCCTGCCGTAGTGTGTAAAAAGGGGGAATCTGCCTGCCGCAATGTGTAAAAACGGGGAATCTGCCTGCCGCAATGTGTAAAAAGGGGGAATCTGCCTGCCGCAATGTGTAAAAACGGGGAATCTGCCTGCCGCAATGTGTAAAAAGGGGGAATCTGCCTGCCGCAATGTGTAAAAACGGGGAATCTGCTTGCCGCAATGTGTAAAAAGGGGGAATCTGCCTGCCGCAATGTGTAAAAAGGGGGACTGTCTGCTGCAATGTGTAAAAAGGGGGAGTCTGCTTTCCGCAATGTGTAAAAAGGGGGAATCTGCCTGCCGTAATGTGTAAAAAGGGGGAATCTGCCTGCCGTAATGTGTAACAAGGGCACGCTGTCTGCCGTAATGTGTAACAAGGGCACGCTGTCTGCCGTAATGTGTAACAAGGGCACGCTGTCTGCCGTAAGGTGTAACAAGGGCACGCTGTCTGCCGTAATGTGTAACAAGGGCATGCTGTCTGCCATAATGTGTAAAAAGGGCACGCTGTCTGCCGTTATGTGTAAAAACGGGAAATCTGCCTGCCGCAATGTGTAAAAAGGGGGAATCTGCCTGCCACAATGTGTAAAAACGGGGAATCTGCTTGCCGCAATGTGTAAAAAGGGGGAATCTGCCTGCCGCAATGTGTAAAAAGGGGGAATCTGCTTTCCGCAATGTGTAAAAAGGGGGAATCTGCCTGCCGTAATGTGTAACAAGGGCATGCTGTCTGCCATAATGTGTAAAAAGGGCACGCTGTCTGCCGTTATGTGTAAAAAGGGGGAATCTGCCTGCCGCAATGTGTAAAAAGGGGGAATCTGCCTGCCGCAATGTGTAAAAACGGGGAATCTGCTTTCAGCAATGTGTAAAAAGGGGGAATCTGCCTGCCGTAATGTGTAAAAAGGGTGAATCTGCCTGCCGTAATGTGTAACAAGGGCACGCTGTCTGCCGTAATGTGTAACAAGGGCACGCTGTCTGCCGTAATGTGTAACAAGGGCACGCTGTCTGCCGTAATGTGTAACAAGGGCACGCTGTCTGCCGTAATGTGTAAAAAGGGCACGCTGTCTGCCGTTATGTGTAAATAGCGTACGCTGTCTGCCGCTATGTTTAACAAGGGCACGCTGTCTGCCGTTATGTGTAAAAAGCGTACGCTGTCTGCCGCTATGTTTAACAAGGGCACGCTGTCTGCCGTTATGTGAAAAAAGTGTACGCTGTCTTCCGCTATGTGTAACAAGGGCACGCTGTCTGCCGTTATGTGTAAAAAGGGTACGCTGTCTGACGCTATGTTTAACAAGGGCACGCTGTCTGCCGTTATTTGTAAAAAGTGTACGCTGTCTGCCGTAATGTGTAACAAGGGCGCGCTGTCTGCCGTAATGTGTAAAAAGGGCACGCTGTCTGCCGTTATGTGTAAAAAGTGTACGCTGTCTGCCGCAATGTGTAACAAGGGCACGCTGTCTGCCGTTATGTGTAAAAAGGGGACGCTGTCTACCGTTATGTGTAAAAAGTGCACGCTGTCTGCCGTTATGTGTAAAAAGGGCACACTGTCTGCTGCTATGTGTAAAAAGGGCTTGCTGTCTGCCGTTATGTGTAAAAAAGGGGGACGCTGTCTGCTGTAATGTGTAAAAAGAGGAATCTGTCCGCCGTAAGGTGTAAAAGGGTCTCTACCTGGTGTAGTGGTGCTACTGTGCGGCGTAATTTGAATAATGGAGACTACTGTGCACCGTTTTATGAATTGGTATTATTTTGTGGCCACACCCCTTCCCCACGAAGCGACGCCACTATGTATTTTTGCACGCGCCTACGGCACGCACTGCCCCTGTTTTGCATGCAGGGGTGGGGCTCCGATGCCGTCTCTTGCACACAGTGCTAAAATGTCTAGTTACAGCACTGTTGGTAGGTATCCACTTCTCTGGCCCTGAGCAGGTCCCCCTCACCAGATCCTCTCCACGGGTGAGGGGGTGGACTTGGATGGGATGGGGGGGCAAGCCATTTTGTCGCACATGGGCCCACCGCTCGCTAGTTCCGCCACTGAAAAGGGGTATTAGTTGCACTGCAGGTGGGGCAGATTTAAAAGGTGTAGAGAGATTTAGGGGTCTATTTATTAACATTGTTTTAGTATCACCTGAATGTATTAAAGGGCATTTGGAGTAGTTTCCATGAAAAACTGCTCCAAACCCTTTAATTCACTTTTTGTTAGTAACCCACATCGCATTCCCCATACTTATAATGGGAAATGTGATGTGGCCAAATTTACTAAAAAAAAAAATGCCGCAGTGTGCCCTGTGATAATCTCGCCAGCCCAGGCTGGTGAGTTCACAGGGCAGCACTGCGATAATGTGGCATTTGCCCAGCTTTCTCTGCCTCTGGCAGTGAAAGCTGAGCAGGGACCCGGCAGAGTGATCAGCTATGTGTGTCCGATGGAAAAGTAAAAAAAAAAAAAAGTAAACAACCCCCCAAACCATACTCACCTGTCCAGGGAGCTGGTGTCCGGTGAGCACTGCCGGGCGCCGGGTCCCCCATGTGCTGCAATGTGACTCCGATGCAGTAAAGTGACGCTGCAAAGTGGCAGCGCACTTTACAGCCCGGGGGTCACCGCAGCGCACAGGATCCAACGCCGGGCAGATCAGTAGAAGCAGCGTGGACCGGCTTCCCGGACTGGTGAGTATATTGATCACTTACCATATAAACAGCCCCTTGCTTTCTGAATGCAGATATAAAGGGGCATGCTGGTACATAAGGCTAGATTCAATTACCCGTGAGTTGGCCAGAAATTGTGTAACACAGGTTAAAAACTGATGACTAGCGATGAGCTCGAAAGTGTGGGCAGTTTTTGATTTCTTGCCAATGTTAATCCAGGCACAGCAGACAGGATTGAAACACGCAAGTCCGTTTTGTGGGTGGATCTATAGAAACTTCACATGCATTGTTATTATTATTATTATTATTATTATTACTACCAGTTATTTATATAGAGCACACATATTCCGCAGAGAATATTTGGCCATTCACATCAGTCCCTGCCCCAGTGAAGCTTACAATCTATGGGGGTCATTCCGAGTTGATCGCTTGCTGCCGATTTTTGCAGCGCAGCGATCAGGTAAAAGGCAAAACTGCGCATGCCTATGCGCTGCAATGCGCTCACGTGTCATACAGATACAAAGAGCATTGTTGCTGTGCAATGGTTCTAGCGAAGAATCCATTCGCACAGCTGATCGCAAGGAGATTGACAGGAAGAGGGCATTTATGGGTGTCAACTGACCGTTTTCTGGGAGTGGTTGGGAAAACGCAGGCGTTTGCAGGGCGGGTGTCTGACGTCAATTCCGGGACCTCCGTCGCTGGATCCATTGCACAGGATAAGTAACTACAGGGCTAGTCTTGTTTTGCACAAAATGTTTTTGTACCACTCGGCTGCAAAGGCGTTTGCACACTTGCAAAGCGAAAAATACACTCCCCCGTGGGCGGCGACAATGTGTTTGCACGGCTGCTAAAAGTAGCTAGCGAGCGATCAACTCGGAATGAGAGCCTATATTCCCTAGCACATTTATACTCACACACATTCATACTAGAGTTAATTTTGTCAGAAGCCAATTAACCTACCAGTATATTTTTGGATTGGGGGAGGAAACCGGAGTACCCGGAGGAAACCCACGCAAGCACTGGAAGAATATACAAACTCCACACAGTTAGGGCCATGGTGGGAATCAAACCCAGGACCTTAGTGCTGTGAGACAGTAATGCTAACCATTACACCATCCGCTAAGTTGTACATATGCAGGCACCTCTATGATTTCAGATGGATCTCCTGCAGTAGGTATAGGTGGCTACTTCCACAAGTGGATTGATAGGTCGGTATGACTGCGTAGATGTGCACAAGTCTGAATACAGGCAAATATACACACTGCAACCGACTTACTTTCCACTGTGCACCAGCCCGTATGTGGGTAATGATAGTTAATGGGTTGTTCTTCGAATAGGAACAATTTGTATATTATCAGGTCAAGATGGGGATTTGTATAGGTTAATAATAGAGGAAATTGGTAAAATGTGAATGAAGGGTGTGGATCATTAGGTCGACTATAATTAGATTGCCAGTCAATAGGTCAGCCCCATATGGTCGACATGTAAGTTGTTGACAGGGTCAAAAGGTCAACAGGGTCAATAGGTTGACATGTAAAGGATCGACAGGTTCTGTACAAAAGGAAATGGTTGACATCAGGCTCCTATCTTGTTGGAGGAGGAGGACTGCTGCCTGGTCTCCCCCTCCATGTCCCCTCCGCGCCCGACGCCTGGGTCCCAGCACTTGTGATATATGTACAGTTCACAGGCGCCGGGACCCAGTGCATGCGCAGTAGCGGCAACAGTACTGCGCATGCACAAAACCACGGCTTCTATGGACTGCATCGGCTGCAGCCCATAGAAGCCGGCTAGGGCATAATGAGGCAGGGTTCTGGCTACCTACAGGAAGCCAGCTCTCTGCCTGTTGCAGCATGGTCTCGCAGTCCCGGAGGGAGGAAACACCTCCCAATGGCACTGTCTGTAGTGTCTGTTACTGGCAGGTAGGACTTCCAATAGGAAGTCACCGCGAGTCACAGTGAAGCCAGTGCCATCTCACTCGGACTGTATTCGGCTTCACAGTCAGTGAGCTGAGTGGTGGAGTTTACCGGGGGGTGGGGGGGAGGGGAGGGGGGCAGAGGTAAAAACCGCCACTGGTTGACTTAAGTTTTTTTTGGGTGTTATTTACCATATTAAACCAAACGTGACCCCAATTAGTGCACTGCGACCCCTCGTGTGGTGCGCAAATACGGAGCTTCGGGCAAGGTACAGGTTAGTATTCCTAATCGTAGTCCACGTGGACGGTAAATGATAAAAAAGTTGAAAAAAAAGCAATGACCATACGCGTATCGAACTTTGTCATGTTGACCATTTGTACCTGTTAATCTTTTGTATCTGTCAACCTTAAACACTGTCTACCTTTTACATGTCGACCTTTCGTACCTGTCGACCTAATGAATGTTGACCATATGTGGTAGGCCTATTGACTATCGACCTATTTCCTGTCAACCTATCATCCAGACTTTGTGAATGAAAGGTTAAGAGATAAAGATGAGAACTGTCAACACATGTAGGTACTGTATATAGGGGATGTGTTCAGGATTCCAGCAGTAGGAGACCAACAGTGCATTTCTGACAGACAGAATCCCAATGGATCCAAGAGGTTAGTACTAGGGTTAGGCACTAGGGGGATGGTTAGGGCCAAGCTGCAGGAAGGGGGGGGGGGGGAGTCAGGGTTAGGCTGTAGGAGGGGATGATTAGGGTTATGCTGCAGAAGGGGATGATTAGGGTTATGCTGTAGGAGGGGGAGGTTAGAGTTAGGCTATGGGAGCGGTGGGTTAGGGAAAGGTGTAGACCGGGATCCATTGGGATTCTGGCCGATGGGGATTGCTGTTGGTTTTCTGTCAGGATCCTGACAGCAGGGATTTCATACCCAATCCCTATAAAGGGTGAATGGCGCACCTATTAACAATACTTACCTCTCACCGCAGCTATCACCAGGAACATGGCACAGGCACCATGTTTCAGGAGACCGAAGCATGCACTTGGCAGAGATCAGTCTAAGGTACACCTGTGCAGCTGAGGGTTAAAGGGGGGATGCACAGAGACTGCACATGGGCCCTTCCCTCTCTTGAACCGTCCTTGTTTCATCAACACATCGACTTCTAAATCATTCAGGCGTCAGGCAATAAAGGAGTCACAGCTTGGGTTCTAGTAACTGCCAGTTTGGTTTAATATATGTCTGCAGTAAAGCAGAATAAATTTGCAAATATGGTCCACAAAGTGTGATCTCTTATCGCCAGTATTTGCAGAAGTTCAGAAGATTCCATTCTAGTGATACCTTTGGAACTGCCAGAGCCGTTCTTTTGTCTCCTTATCCATCACTGCATTGCATAAGCTGCTCTGGCTGATTTAGTCCCTGGTTGCCACAACAAACACATTCGGCTGGCCGTGTCACATGGCAAGTGCTAGAGAGCGTGTGTGTGATGTAACCCAAGTCTAAAAATGCAATGAAAATATGTAAAATGATAAGCTGAATAATTAGGCATAAAAATAGGTTAAGTAATACTGGGGCAGATGTATTAACCTGGAGAACGCATAAGGAAGTGATAAACCAGTGATATGTGTAAGGTGATAAAGGCACCAGCCAACCAGCTACCATATGTAAATTAACAGTTAGGATCTGATTGGCTGGTGTGTTTATCACCTTGCACATATCACTGGTTTATCACTTCCTTATGCCTTCTCCAGGTTAATACATCTGCCCCAAAGTAACTAGTGATTGCACAAGCAATTTGTTCATAAATGTACTCTTTTTGTTAAATCTATGTATTAATATAATAATTAGCGTTATCACCTCAGTCCTATCACTGTAGTCGATGTGCGCTTCAAATGTAAAGTTTGCATAGGGCTTATCTGTATCTCATTGTGATTAATTCAGACTTCACATAATAAAAATTTGTTTCAGATTCAACATGACATAAATAAGCATGCATAATAACAGCAACACAAACAGGCAAAAAACAGATGAATGGTGAAGACAAAATATGAATCAGCGTAGATCTCGGCAGATGAAAAATAAAGATTGCACCTAGGGCCATATTCAGACCCTGTCGCAGCTGCTGCAATCGCACAAATGGCTGCTTACTGGCTGTCTGCGCACGCCAAACAGCAGCTGTAGTGCATGTGCGCAACCAAACGTTATGTGATCATGTCTCAAAAGGATGCAATTGACAGGCAACAGGCGTCCGGCGGCGGTAACGCGGTGCCGGGGTGTCACAGGAAACGCAGACGAGTCATGCCAATGATGTCACTTGCATTCCTGCGATTGGAAACATGGCGGTAATGCCCCTGCATATGCAGCCATGCTGCGCAGACAGGGGTCAACCTCTATTTTGCGGTTTTCACAATTGAATTGCGTTTGCATGGCGGAGCAGCGCCACTCATGCTGTGTGGCCTTGTCCTTTGCTGGGCAGCCCCCAGCATGTGATTTTAGTGGTCGCAGATTTTGCTTAGATTGCAAAATCTGTGACCAACTCCGAATAATCCCAATAGTGCTATCCTGTCTTCTTTGTAGCAGACAGACGCCAAGCTGATATAAAACTGTATAGTATTACTATATGGTATTAGTATTACATTCTGACCACTTACAAAAACATTAGGAGATTAGTGCATACCAATTTATGCTATCAATTAGGACAAATAAATCAGCGATAATACCTGGTCAGAGAAAATGCAAGTGCTTCTCATTCAAATAAGTCATTATTTCCTCATTATACATTCTATTACTGAGCATTGATCTGCATTTTAGACTTCAATCAGAAAATACATTACAACTAAATCTATCATAAATATGTCATGAATATATATAGTTACCAATGTCTGTACCAGAAAGAACAAGGTGGCACTCCCAAATCTCAAATCAAGCAGGTGTATTAGAAAATCATCATGGTGTCACAAACAGGCGTCAACGTTTCAAGGCTCGCAGGCCTTTTCGTCAGGACGTATATTCAAGTGAAAAAGCTAGAAACATAGCTAACCGTTGTGTCAATCTTACCTTTATACACATGAGTGCAGTTCAGCGCGAGGACGCCCGCTGCTCCCGCTCGGCCGATGGTAGGAGGGGTCCCATACTGACCTATTTCCTGTCAGTCGGTTACCAAGGATACGCTGAAGCCATGCGCTTCCTCTCCCGTTGCCTGGGGAACAGCGCCGCGGCCGCCGCTGATTACTGCACATAGAAAAATCAAAGTGGTTATAATAAATCATCTACAGTGATTCAATATAACTATAGAAAGAATAATATAGATATACTGATTGTGCAAATTATACAGAATTATGTGAAACATACAACATACATAAACCAATTAAAAAATGCTAAAAAACGGAATATCAGAGTAATTCATCGTCTGAACTATAAGTACTACATGTGGCACAATTCTTTCATGATCATAGCCAAAGAGATACCTTTGCTATCTCATGATTTGCATATTACAATACTACATAGATATATAGGAATCCCAGAATTAAAGCAATATATTCCAAGAGATTTTTTCATTAAGGCGAAATGGTATCTAAAATGTGTATCCATTTTGACTCGCACTGACTGAGACGCCTTTTACGATCCCCCCCACGGATGTCATTGGGGATGTGGTCTATTATCTTATATCTTAAGGAGGATAGGGTATGTTGAGCCTCCTTAAAGTGGCGTGCCACCGGCTGATCACAATCTTTGTTTTCTAATGCCGCTTTTATAGCGGAGCGGTGTAAGGCCATACGCTCTCTGAACGTGCGGATGGTTTGCCCAACATACTATAGCCCACATGGGCACATTATGATGTATACAACGAATTGCGTTGTACAACTTAGGACATGGTTGATTTTAAACTTCCGACCCGTGTGTGGATGTTTAAAATAAGGCTCAGGTCCCATAAAGCTACATGTCGTACATGATACACATTTGTAACAACCCAACTTCTTTTAGCACAACAATGTGAGACATACCGACAAGAGTTACTTAAATTAAAAAAAAAGTTAATTGACCATGGTACAGACGGATTATGAAGATCAAAGGGTGTACCGTTGGTTGTCAGGTACTGTATCTAAGGGCAACCGTCCATATAACCGCTCTCGTACATCTTGGCGGGATAAGCAACAACAACGAGGGAACCAGTCTAATAGTGACAGTGATTTCTATGTCAACGATTCTGACGAATCTCATACCCAAAGAACCCCTGTGGGTAGATTCACACGGTCAAAAAACAAGGCTCCTGGACCAAGCCCACGCGACGAGGGAGGCAATCCGACAGAATATACAAAACCACCAACAAACAAGAGCCAGGAACTAGTATTCAATTTATCATCACGTATTTTGTCTACCACGGAAATATCAGTACTCAATAAAGGACTTTCATTTATTCCCAGTAATCCGCACAACGATCTTAATTGGAAAATTGATTTACACCGTTTTAATCGGTCTCTTCGAATTAAAGAATTCTTCCAAGATAAATTACCTGCTAAGGATGATCCATTCCAGGATTTTCCTAAAAAACATTCTAAATCTTAATTTGATCCTGCTTTAAGTAATTCATCTTTAAATACATTTTCACGTTTACTGGATGAATCCATAACTAAATTTGATATGGCGCCCAAAAAGCATTCCCATAATTTGGATAAAGCACAGAAGCAAGCATTGCGGGACTTGAAATCATATACTGACATTGTCATACGGCCCGCAGATAAGGGCGGGGCCATAGTGGTTATGGACACCAGCAAGTATATAGAAGATATTGACCAACAATTAGCAGACTCTCACACTTATTTAAAATTGATGCAAAATCCGGGCGATCAATATAAGTGTGAATTAGATCAGTTATTGACTGCTGCGGTGAAAAATGGGGTTATAAATAAAAAATAGTTTGATGCATTAATGCAGTCTCACCCTGTCACTCCAATTATGTATACTATTCCCAAGGTGCACAAGAATGCCCGAGAGCCTCCTGGTAGGCCGATTATATCAGCTAGGGGATCTCTCTTACAACCGGTCTCTCAATTCCTTGATTATCTGTTACAGCCCTTAGTGGTTAAACAGAGAACGTTTTTAAAAGATACCACACAATTTCTGTTAAAGCTGAGGGAATTAAAGAATATCCCCAACGGGGCTTTCTTGTGCACCTTGGATGTGAAGAACTTATATACGGTCATACCACATTCTATGGGGTTAGACTGTATGAGACTGTTTTTACAATCCAATCAGCTTGTTGATCTTGACATCTTGTTGTTTTTGGAATTACTCAGATTTATCCTTACAAAAAATTTTTTCTTACATAACGGTAAATATTATTTACAACGCACTGGCTGTGCAATGGTGACGAACGTACAGATGTAGCCACCTTTATCTTGAGTGGCTGAGGCGTTTGTCCCGATCGAGCATATGCAGCGTAGGGAGGCGCGCCTAGTCACAGAGAGGCGTACCTAATCACACGGAGGCAGACAGAGCGTTTGGCGTTACCTTTACGTGTAATACATGCGATCAGCCACCAGATGTCGCTTTTTACAATCACCACTGAGCATGCGTGTGGTCTCCCGTAAAATACAATACTGAAATATATTATAAGGACTACTTTACTAAGGCGTCTCATTACGCTGCATACAGTAAATACTCATTACACTGCATTATTTAATACAGTACTGTATATACGACACAGACGCAAATAGTACAGCATACAGTATATGATCCATCTACAGTACTTTATGAATACTGTATGTGAGCGTCCAAGTCCCGCAGACAAAACAACATAAAACCAGTAGTGTACACTGTCGCAAATGGATGTGTGTTAGAAGTTCACTATTGCCTCTCAAGATTAGGAATTTTGTACAGTATGTTATCGCCCTAATCCCGTAGCCATTACAGCATAATCAAAACCAATGGATTTATTCATTTGTCTGTGGCGAAGTGGTGAAGTGTTTCGCTTCCTCTACTCAGAGTCCCGGGTTCGATTCCTAAAGTACGAATGCATGTTAGTTTTTTTCAGACACTTTATTATTATTTTTATTCACATAAACCAGGGCAAAGCTGCATGAGCGGTTCTACTGTTAAGGTTCTATGCTCCGTACAGTACACATACAATTCTGTAGCTGGGCAGACTCCATAGAAATGGCTACCACCTACTGTATGACTCCTTGCCCCACAGAGGCCCTAGGCTATGGAGCAAGTAATAGTCCAGATTGTACAGGCTATGGGGCAATGCTGAAGGAGCGTCACAATCCCCTAGCTAAAATACATAGGGGCAACAGGAATAAGCGAGATTTACAGTACAGTATGCACATTATGGTACACCGGACTCGATCGCATACGAATGCATGTTAGTTTTTTTCAGACACTTTATTATTATTTTTATTCACATAAACCAGGGCAAAGCTGCATGAGCGGTTCTACTGTTAAGGTTCTATGCTCCGTACAGTACACATACAATTCTGTAGCTGGGCAGACTCCATAGAAATGGCTACCACCTATGACTCCTTGCCCCACAGAGGCCCTAGGATACGGAGCAAGTAATAGTCCAGATTGTACAGACTATGGGGCAATGCTGAAGGAGCGTCACAATCCCCTAGCTAAAATACACAGGGGCAACAGGAATAAGCGAGATTTACAGTACAGTATGCACATTATGGTACACCGGACTCGATCGCATAGCACACTGGCAAAATGGCGCCGCCCCTGAACCCTTTTGCAGGCAATCCCCTAGCCAAAATACACAGGGGCGATGGGGATAAGCTACTGTAGGTTTGCATACAGTATTACGGTACACCGGACTCAATCGCATAGCACACTGGCAAAATGACCACTACCCCTGAACCCCCACCTCGTGGCAGGCAGCAGTCGGGTATGGAGTGAGAAATGGCATAAGTTGTGCAGGCTACGGGGCGATGCTGAAGAAGCGTCACAATCCCCTAGCCAAAATACACAGAGATAAGCGAGGTCTATGCACATTACAGTACGTTACACCGGGCTCGATCGCATAGCAAACTGACAAAACACAAGTTTTGCATAAAGCAGGCCAAAGCTGCAGGAGAGTTTCTACTGTAAAGGTTCCATGCACCATACGGTACACATACAATTCTATAGCAGGGCAGACTCAATTGAAATGGCTACCGCCTGTGACTCCTACAGTAGCTCCTAGGAGGCACTCAGCTATGGAGCAAGTAACAGCACAGATTTTGCAGGCTATGGGGCAATGCTGAAGGAGCGTCACAATCCCCTAGCTACAATACACAGGGGCGATAGGGATAATCGAGTGGCTGGAGGGGGTGTCCCCTTGATTTAAGGGGTCCCCACTCCTCCAGGGTACCCCGGCCAGGTGTGACTAGTTGGGTATTTAATTCCACGGCCGCAGGGACCGGTATAAAAGTGTCCCCCGGCTGTGCATTATCTGTCCAGCTAGTGGAGCCCGGTGCTGGTTAAAAAAATAGGTGGAACCCCTATGCTTTTTGTCCCCCAAGCTGCAGGAGAGTTTCTACTGTAAAGGTTCTATGCACCGTACGGTACACATACAATTCTATAGCAGGGCAGACTCAATAGAAATGGCTACCGCCTGTGACTCCTAGCTCCTAGGAGGCACTCAGCTATGGAGCAAATAACAGCACAGATTTTGCAGGCTACGGGGCAATGCTGAAGGAGCGTCACAATCCCCTAGCTACAATACACAGGGGCGATAGGGATAATCGAGTGGCTGAAGGGGGTGTCCCCTTGATTTAAGGGGTCCCCACTCCTCCAGGGTACCCCGGCCAGGTGTGACTAGTTGGGTATTTAATTCCACGGCCGCAGGGACCGGTATAAAAGTGTCCCCCGGCTGTGCATTATCTGTCCAGCTAGTGGAGCCCGGTGCTGGTTAAAAAAATAGGTGGAACCCCTATGCTTTTTGTCCCCCAAGCTGCAGGAGAGTTTCTACTGTAAAGGTTCTATGCACCGTACGGTACACATACAATTCTATAGCAGGGCAGACTCAATAGAAATGGCTACCGCCTGTGACTCCTAGCTCCTAGGAGGCACTCAGCTATGGAGCAAATAACAGCACAGATTTTGCAGGCTACGGGGCAATGCTGAAGGAGCGTCACAATCCCCTAGCTACAATACACAGGGGCGATAGAGATAATCGAGTGGCTGGAGGGGGGGGTCTCCTTGATTTAAGGGGTCCCCACTCCTCCAGGGTACCCCGGCCAGGGGTGACTAGTTGGGTATTTAATGCCACGGCCGCAGGGACCGGTATAATAGTGTCCCCCGGCTGTACATTATCTGTCCAGCTAGTGGAGCCCAGTGCTGGTTCAAAAAATACGGGGAACCCCTATGCTTTTTTGTCCCCCTTATTTTTTGCACCAGGACCAGGCGCAGAGCCCGGTGCTGGTTCTAAAAAGATGGGGGATCCCGTGTCCATTTTTTCCGTATTCCTGCCGGAATTCGACCGCAATTGCATATACTGTACCCCTTAATGTCACTGCTTACAGTATACAGTATTTAGACATGAGCTTGTGTACAGTATCTGTCATGAGGTGCTTTTTTCACTGACACTATAACTTTTTTCTATTGTAATATACTGTACAGAGGTGGCAAACTAGCCAAACGGGAATAATCAGCTTCTGCTGAATAAAATGAGATGCTACAGTACATGCCTATATTCTGTGAGTGACTGCGGCTCTATGAAATTAAATCAGAAAATGTAAATATGAAATGCATTACTAATGTGTGGCATTACTGTACTGTATGTGTATAAGGTGTACTACAATATTTTCTGGTGTAACATAAGGAAAGGGCACTACTGCATGGTCTAATGCAGTGGTTCTCAAACTCGGTCCTCAGGACCCCACACAGTGCATGTTTTGCAGGTAAACCAGCAAGTGCACAGGTGTATTAATTACTAACTGACACATTTTAAAAGGTCCTTACAGTAGGTAGGTGGAGCTAATTTTTTCACTTGTGATTCTGTGAGACCTGCAAAACATGCACTGTGTGGGGTCCTGAGGACTGAGTTTGAGAACCTGTGGTCTAATGTAAATAAAGATGAATGTGGTGGGGTGTAATGTGAATAAGGGGCAATACTGTTAGGAGTAATGTGGTACTATGATATGATGTAATGAGAATAAGAGACACTACTGCATGATATAATGTTAATAAAGTTGCAGTACTGTGTTGTGTCATTTCATCTTGGGGTATTATTGTGTTACCATGCCCCTTCCCAGCAAGAACATACTGTACACTGTTTTGGGCTGGCACTAAATGTGCACATTGTTCTTATTTAGATTATAGGGGGTAGGAGCGCCAAAATAGGTGATGGTGCTGGGAAAGGGGTGCAGGGTTAGAGGCGGAACTACGTAGCATCTGTGCAAGAGGGCATCAGCCAAAATCTAGCCTAGGGCATCATGTTGGTCAGGTATGGCTCTGATAATACTGTATACTGTACTCTTACTGTACAGTACTTTGCATTCAATACAGATACTGTTTGCACACAGGTTTTAAATGAATCATTGGCAATGCTGCAGGAGTGTCTCATTAGGCAATCTAAAATATACCACGACTGTGGGTGGGGATACAGTAGGGAAGTTCTGTCACCATAAGCTGTCTGCTGTGTATAGCATATTTCCATCTGAGATGCATTTGTGTGTTTGTAATAAGATTTTTTTTTTTACTGTACATTTAGTGGATACAGTATTTCTCCCCCATAATGACGTATCATACTGTACAGGTACCCTCATGTACTGTACCGTACCATACTGTAAAATTGAATATTTATTGGAAAAGCATCAATATTAATGTAAAAAAAAGTATTTATTACAACATCCGATTCCATGTACTGCACTGATCAAAATGTACAGTACTCTTATTCAGGACTTATAAAACTGAAAATAACTGTTCATACACATCAATAACATTACTACTGTATAATATTCTACATTAGTTTATGCAATAATCAGACAAAGGCAATTTTAAAAAAATTTTTAATAATGCACCAATTTTAAATTTTAAACAGAAAATACAGTACAGAACTACATATTTGTGGCTTGACCATTTCTTTCGACTACAACAGGTAATACTTTATACAGGTGATTTATATAATTATTACAATGTTCAGGTGTGAGTACTTCTAGCCAAAATTTCTTTATCCCATCCAACAGCTGCTGTTTTGTTGTTGGCTTCGCAACACTCCTAATGTACCTCTTCAATTGAGCCCACACTAATTCGATTGGGTTTATGTCTGGTGATCTATATTAAAAAAAAAAAAAGCGTATAGAAAAAATTAATGACATTACAGTAAATAGAGAAAATTAAACATACAATATTGTACTGTTTATTAAACAAAAAAATACATTTACAGTACTAGAGTGCTATCCAAAATTTTACTTGTACACTGTTGAAAGAATACTCACTCTGGAGGTGTGCGTTCCCAATTCATACCTTTCTCTTCCATAAATTTGGCTGAGGCGGAGTGTTTAGGATCATTGTCTTGGAATATCCTATGGTGAGTTGGGTAATATTTATTCACAAATGGCACCATACATCCCTCTACTATTGTTTCTTGGAAAAATTTCTTATCCATGATCCCTACAGAAATCAAAAAATGTTGTTCATTAATAAGCAACTCCTTTTATTGTGCAGTTACATGTACTCTACAGTACAGCATGTATTTTTACAGAACACAGGCACAGAATAAAGTATAGTACTGTACCTTCGAAAAATAATAGGGGACCAGCTCCTAATCGTGATATGCCTCCCCATACATGGACTTTCAATGGATGCTTTGGGCGTGGTTTTAATGAGATATGGTTACGTTTCTGGAATGACATTCTGGAGAACCGCTCAAGGGCAACAGACGATTCATCTGTGAAAATGACATCATCAAATGTTTCACCACTCTCAATCCATCGCCGTGCCTGTTCCACTCTCTTTTCTTTATGCACATCTCTTATCATTGGAGATATCCTGTGAAGAGCCAAAAATAATGAAATCAGATACAGATTTACAGATTACTGTATATACAGTAGACTGTATGTGCATTATACTGTATTATATACCTACTGTATACATTAAACTGTACATACATTAAGGTATATACAGAGTAATATATATATACTTACTGTACATACACACACACACACACACACACACACACACACACACACACACACACACACACACACACACACAGTATACAGTATGTAATCATCACAATAAGCCGGCAATGCTTCATTGCTGTCTCTGAGTGCCTATACAGTAGGTATCTCTTTTGGGATAGAATATATACAGTATATACACACACACATACTGTATATAGTATAAAGTACACACTCTGTATAATGATTTATGGCATTGTTATTAGAGATGTGCACCGGAAATTTTTCGGGTTTTGTGTTTTGGTTTTGGGTTCGGTTCCGCGGCCGTGTTTTGGGTTCGAACGCGTTTTGGCAAAACCTCACCGAATTTTTTTTGTCGGATTCGGGTGTGTTTTGGATTCGGGTGTTTTTTTCAAAAAACCCTAAAAAACAGCTTAAATCATAGAATTTGGGGGTCATTTTGATCCCAAAGTATTATTAACCTCAATAACCATAATTTCCACTCATTTTCAGTCTATTCTGAACACCTCACACCTCACAATATTATTTTTAGTCCTAAAATTTGCACCGAGGTCGCTGGATGACTAAGCTCAGCGACCCAAGTGGCCGACACAAACACCTGGCCCATCTAGGAGTGGCACTGCAGTGTCACGCAGGATGGCCATTCCAAAAAACACTCCCCAAACAGCACATGACGCAAAGAAAAAAAGAGGCGCAATGAGGTAGCTGTGTGACTAAGCTCAGCGACCCAAGTGGCCGACACAAACACCTGGCCCATCTAGGAGTGGCACTGCAGTGTCACGCAGGATGGCCCTTCCAAAAAATACTCCCCAAACAGCACATGACGCAAAGAAAAAAAGAGGCGCAATGAGGTAGCTGTGTGACTAAGCTCAGCGACCCAAGTGGCCGACACAAACACCTGGCCCATCTAGGAGTGGCACTGCAGTGTCAGGCAGGATGGCCCTTCCAAAAAAGACTCCCCAAACAGCACATGACGCAAAGAAAAAAAGAGGCGCAATGAGGTAGCTGTGTGACTAAGCTCAGCGACCCAAGTGGCCGACACAAACACCTGGCCCATCTAGGAGTGGCACTGCAGTGTCAGGCAGGATGGCCCTTCCAAAAAATACTCCCCAAACAGCATATGACGCAAAGAAGAAAAAAAAGAGGCGCAATGAGGTAGCTGTGTGACTAAGCTCAGTGACCCTAGTGGCCGACACAAACACCTGGCCCATCTAGGAGTGGCACTGCAGTGTCAGGCAGGATGGCCCTTCCAAAAAACACTCCCCAAACAGCACATGACGCAAAGAAAAAAAAAGGCGCAATGAGGTAGCTGTGTGAGTAAGCTCAGCGACCCTAGTGGCCGACACAAACACCTGGCCCATCTAGGAGTGGCACTGCAGTGTCACGCAGGATGGCCCTTCCAAAAAACACTCCCCAAACAGCACATGACGCAAAGAAAAAAAGAGGCGCAATGAGGTAGCTGTGTGACTAAGCTCAGCGACCCAAGTGGCCGACACAAACACCTGGCCCATCTAGGAATGGCACTGCAGTGTCAGGCAGGATGGCCCTTCCAAAAAATACTCCCCAAACAGCACATGATGCAAAGAAGACAAAAAAGAGGCGCAATGAGGTAGCTGTGTGACTAAGCTCAGCGACCCTAGTGGCCGACACAAACACCTGGCCCATCTAGGAGTGGCACTGCAGTGTCAGGCAGGATGGCCCTTCCAAAAAACACTCCCCAAACAGCACATGACGCAAAGAAAAAAAGAGGCGCAATGAGGTAGCTGTGTGAGTAAGCTCAGCGACCCTAGTGGCCGACACAAACACCTGGCCCATCTAGGAGTGGCACTGCAGTGTCACGCAGGCTGGCCCTTCCAAAAAACACTCCCCAAACAGCACATGACGCAAAGAAAAATGAAAGAAAAAAGAGGTGCAAGATGGAATTGTCCTTGGGCCCTCCCACCCACCCTTATGTTGTATAAACAGGACATGCACACTTTAACCAACCCATCATTTCAGTGACAGGGTCTGCCACACGACTGTGACTGAAATGACGGGTTGGTTTGGACCCCCACCAAAAAAGAAGCAATTAATCTCTCCTTGCACAAACTGGCTCTACAGAGGCAAGATGTCCACCTCATCATCATCCTCCGATTCATCACCGTGTACATCCCCCTCCTCACAGATTATCAATTCGTCCCCACTGGAATCCACCATCACAGCTCCCTGTGTACTTTGTGGAGGCAATTGCTGCTGGTGAATGTCTCCATGGAGGAATTGATTATAATTCATTTTAATGAACATCATCTTCTCCACATTTTCTGGAAGTAACCTCGTACGCCGATTGCTGACAAGGTGAGCGGCGGCACTAAACACTCTTTCGGAGTACACACTTGTGGGAGGGCAACTTAGGTAGAATAAAGCCAGTTTGTGCAAGGGCCTCCAAATTGCCTCTTTTTCCTGCCAGTATACGTACGGACTGTCTGACGTGCCTACTTGGATGCGGTCACTCATATAATCCTCCACCATTCTTTCAATGGGGAGAGAATCATATGCAGTGACAGTAGACGACATGTCCGTAATCGTTGGCAGGTCCTTCAGTCCGGACCAGATGTCAGCATCAGCAGTCGCTCCAGACTGCCCTGCATCACCGCCAGCGGGTGGGCTCGGAATTCTGAGCCTTTTCCTCGCATCCCCAGTTGCGGGAGAATGTGAAGGAGGAGATGTTGACAGGTCGCGTTCCGCTTGACTTGACAATTTTCTCACCAGCAGTTCTTTGAACCCCTGCAGACTTGTGTCTGCCGGAAAGAGAGATCCAAGGTAGGTTTTAAATCTAGGATCGAGCACGGTGGCCAAAATGTAGTGCTCTGATTTCAACAGATTGACCACCCGTGAATCCTTGTTAAGCGAATTAAGGGCTCCATCCACAAGTCCCACATGCCTAGCGGAATCGCTCTGTGTTAGCTCCTCCTTCAATGTCTCCAGCTTCTTCTGCAAAAGCCTGATGAGGGGAATGACCTGACTCAGGCTGGCAGTGTCTGAACTGACTTCACGTGTGGCAAGTTCAAAAGGTTGCAGAACCTTGCACAACGTTGAAATCATTTTCCACTGCGCTTGAGACAGGTGCATTCCACCTCCTATATCGTGCTCAGTTGTATAGGCTTGAATGGCCTTTTGCTGCTCCTCCAACCTCTGAAGCATATAGAGGGTTGAATTCCACCTCGTTACCACTTCTTGCTTCAGATGATGGCAGGGCAGGTTCAGGCGTTTTTGGTGTTGCTCCAGTCTTCTGTACGTGGTGCCTGTACGCCGAAAGTGTCCCGCAATTCTTCTGGCCACCGACAGCATCTCTTGCACGCCCCTCTCGTTTTTTAAATAATTCTGCACCACCAAATTCAAGGTATGTGCAAAACATGGGACGTGCTGGAATTTGCCCATATTTAATGCACACACAATATTGCTGGCGTTGTCCGATGCCACAAATCCACAGGAGAGTCCAATTGGGGTAAGCCATTCTGCGATGATCTTCCTCAGTTGCCGTAAGAGGTTTTTAGCTGTGTGCGTATTCTGGAAAGCGGTGATACAAAGCGTAGCCTGCCTAGGAAAGAGTTGGCGTTTGCGAGATGCTGCTACTGGTGCCGCCGCTGCTGTTCTTGCGGCGGGAGTCCATACATCTACCCAGTGGGCTGTCACAGTCATATAGTCCTGAGTCTGCCCTGCTCCACTTGTCCACATGTCCGTGGTTAAGTGGACATTGGGTACAACTGCATTTTTTAGGACTCTGGTGAGTCTTTTTCTGAGGTCTGTGTACATTTTCGGTATCGCCTGCCTAGAGAAATGGAACCTAGATGGTATTTGGTACCGGGGACACAGTACCTCCAACAAGTCTCTAGTTGGCTCTGCAGTAATGATGGATACCGGAACCACGTTTCTCACCGCCCAGGATGCCAAGGCCTCAGTTATCCGCTTTGCAGCAGGATGACTGCTGTGATATTTCATCTTCCTCGCAAAGGACTGTTGGACAGTCAATTGCTTGGTGGAAGTAGTAAAAGTGGTCTTACGACTTCCCCTCTGGGATGACCATCGACTCCCAGCAGCAACAACAGCAGCGCCAGCAGCAGTAGGCGTTACACGCAAGGATGCATCGGAGGAATCCCAGGCAGGAGAGGACTCGTCAGAATTGCCAGTGACATGGCCTGCAGGACTATTGGCATTCCTGGGGAAGGAGGAAATTGACACTGAGGGAGTTGGTGGGGTGGTTTGCGTGAGCTTGGTTACAAGAGGAAGGGATTTACTGGTCAGTGGACTGCTTCCGCTGTCGCCCAAAGTTTTTGAACTTGTCACTGACTTATGATGAATGCGCTGCAGGTGACGTATAAGGGAGGATGTTCCGAGGTGGTTAACGTCCTTACCCCTACTTATTACAGCTTGACAAAGGCAACACACGGCTTGACAAATGTCCGCATTTCTGTTGAAATACTTCCACACCGAAGAGCTGATTTTTTTGGTATTTTCACCAGGCATGTCAATGGCCATATTCCTCCCACGGACAACAGGTGTCTCCCCGGGTGCCTGACTTAAACAAACCACCTCACCATCAGAATCCTCCTGGTCAATTTCCTCCCCAGCGCCAGCAACACCCATATCCTCCTCATCCTGGTGTACTTCAACACTGACATCTTCAATCTGACTATCAGGAACTGGACTGCGGGTGCTACTTCCAGCACTTGCAGGGGGCGTGCAAATGGTGGAAGGCGCATGCTCTTCACGTCCAGTGTTGGGAAGGTCAGGCATCGCAACCGACACAATTGGACTCTCCTTGTGGATTTGTGATTTCGAAGAACGCACAGTTCTTTGCTGTGCTTTTGCCAGCTTAAGTCTTTTCATTTTTCTAGCAAGAGGCTGAGTGCTTCCATCCTCATGTGAAGCTGAACCACTAGCCATGAACATAGGCCAGGGCCTCAGCCGTTCCTTGCCACTCCGTGTGGTAAATGGCATATTGGCAAGTTTACGCTTCTCCTCCGACGATTTTATTTTAGATTTTTGAGTCCTTTTTTTACTGATATTTGGTGTTTTGGATTTTACATGCTCTGTACTATGACATTGGGCATCGGCCTTGGCAGACGACGTTGATGGCATTTCATCGTCTCGGCCATGACTAGTGGCAGCAGCTTCAGCACGAGGTGGAAGTGGATCTTGATCTTTCCCTATTTTTGGAACCTCAACATTTTTGTTCTCCATATTTTAATAGGCACAACTAAAAGGCACCTCAGGTAAACAATGGAGATGGATGGATACTAGTATACTTATGGATGACGAGCGACTGCCGACACAGAGGTAGCTACAGCCGTGGACTACCGTACTGCGTCTGCTAGTATAGACTGGATGATAATGATATAAAAAATATATATATATCACTACTGCAGGACAGGTATATATTGTATAATGACGGACCTGCTGGACACTGTCAGCACTGCAGACTCCTAAACTACTAGTATGAAGAAGATAGAAAAAAAAAACCCACCACAGGTAGGTATACAATTATGGACGAGCGACTGCCGACACAGAGGTAGCTACAGCCGTGGACTACCGTACTGCGGGGGTAATTCTGAGTTGATCGCAGCAGGAAATTTTTTAGCAGTTGGGCAAAACCATGTGCACTGCAGGGGGGGCAGATATAACATGTGCAGAGAGAGATAGATTTGGGTGGGGTGAGTTCAATCTGCAATCTAAATTGCAGTGTAAAAATAAAGCAGCCAGTATTTACCCTGCACAGAAACAAAATAACCCACCCAAATCTATCTCTCTCTGCACATGTTATATCTGCCCCCCCTGCAGTGCACATGGTTTTGCCCAACTGCTAAAAAATTTCCTGCTGCGATCAACTCAGAATTACCCCCTGCGTCTGCTAGTATAGACTGGATGATAATGATATAAAAAATATATATATATCACTACTGCAGGACAGGTATATATTGTATAATAACGGACCTGCTGGACACTGTCAGCACTGCAGACTCCTAAACTACTAGTATGAAGAAGATAGAAAAAAAACAAACCCACCACAGGTAGGTATACAATTATGGACGAGCGACTGCCGACACAGAGGTAGCTACAGCCGTGGACTACAGTACTGCGTCTGCTAGTATAGACTGGATGATAATGATATAAAAAATATATATATATCACTACTGCAGGACAGGTATATATTGTATAATGACGGACCTGCTGGACACTGTCAGCACTGCAGACTCCTAAACTACTAGTATGAAGAAGATAGAAAAAAAAACCCACCACAGGTAGGTATACAATTATGGATGAGCGACTGCCGACACAGAGGTAGCTACAGCCGTGGACTACCGTACTGCGTCTGCTAGTATAGACTGGATGATAATGATATAAAAAATATATATATATCACTACTGCAGGACAGGTATATATTGTATAATGACTGACCTGCTGGACACTGTCAGCACTGCAGACTCCTAAACTACTAGTATGAAGAAGATAGAAAAAAAAAACCCACCACAGGTAGGTATACAATTATGGACGAGCGACTGCCGACACAGAGGTAGCTACAGCCGTGGACTACCGTACTGCGTCTGCTAGTATAGACTGGATGATAATGATATAAAAAATATATATATATCACTACTGCAGGACAGGTATATATTGTATAATGACGGACCTGCTGGACACTGTCAGCACTGCAGACTCCTAAACTACTAGTATGAAGAAGATAGAAAAAAAAAACCCACCACAGGTAGGTATACAATTATGGACGAGCGACTGCCGACACAGAGGTAGCTACAGCCGTGGACTACCGTACTGCGTCTGCTAGTATAGACTGGATGATAATGATATAAAAAATATATATATATCACTACTGCAGGACAGGTATATATTGTATAATGACGGACCTGCTGGACACTGTCAGCACTGCAGACTCCTAAACTACTAGTATGAAGAAGATAGAGAAAAAAAAAACACCACAGGTAGGTATACAATTATGGACGAGCGACTGCCGACACAGAGGTAGCTACAGCCGTGGACTACCGTACTGCGTCTGCTAGTATAGTCTGGATGATAATGATATAAAAAATATATATATATCACTACTGCAGGACAGGTATATATTGTATAATAACGGACCTGCTGGACACTGTCAGCACTGCAGACTCCTAAACTACTAGTATGAAGAAGATAGAGAAAAAAAAACCCACCACAGGTAGGTATACAATTATGGACGAGCGACTGCCGACACAGAGGTAGCTACAGCTGTGGACTACCGTACTGCGTCTGCTAGTATAGACTGGATGATAATGATATAAAAAATATATATATATCACTACTGCAGGACAGGTATATATTGTATAATGACGGACCTGCTGGACACTGTCAGCACTGCAGACTCCTAAACTACTAGTATGAAGAAGATAGAAATATAATGAATGACGGACCTGCTGGACACTGTCAGCAGAATGCGTTTATAGAATAAAAAAAAAAAACACCACACGAGTGTTTAACTTTTTCAGGCAGACAATATACAGGTGGTCACTGCTGGTCAGTCACACTGGCACTCTGGCAGCAAAAGTGTGCACTGTTAAATATGTACTCCTGCTATAACTGCTCCCCAGTCTCCCCCACAATTAAGCTGTGTGAGCAGTGAGCACTACTCAGCACAGTCAGATATACATAGATGATATTATCATGCAGCACACTGAGGCTGAGCACAGATATGGTATGTAACTGTGTATCGTTTTTTTTCAGGCAGAGAACGGATTATATTAAATAATAAATAAAACTGGTGGTCACCACTAGTATAACTATCAGCAAAACTCTGCACTCTCTGAGTACTCCTAATGCTCCAGTAAATCAAGTGTCTCACTCTCTATCTAAACGGAGAGGACGCCAGCCACGTCCTCTCCCTATCAATCTCAATGCACGTGTGAAAATGGCGGCGATGCGCGGCTCCTTATATAGAATCCGAGTCTCGCAATAGAATACGAGCCTCGCGAGAATCCGACAGCGGGATGATGACGTTCGGGCGCGCTCGGGTTAGCCGAGCAAGGCGGGAAGATCCGAGTCTGCCTCGGACCCGTGTAAAAAGCGTGAAGTTCGGGGGGGTTCGGATTCCGAGGAACCGAACCCGCTCATCTCTAATTGTTATATCACGTATCAAGGGATTATTAACAGTACATTTACTGTATGGTTTATACTGCTTTCAGTATTTTACCTTGTTGCGCCAAAGGTCCATCCCATTTTCCGTCGCATCCTTCTGATGCTGGTGGCCGATATGTCCAGGTCATACTTGGAATGGAAAATTTGTTTTATTTGCAAAGCAGTACGCTCATCATCCTCACGAGTTAGTTCCTCCACAATTTGTTGCACTCTCCTACAGTACAATACAGTATGAAAAATATGAATTAATGAACAGCACAATCACAGTTACAATAGATGAAGTTTTTTTTATATTTCCAAAAAATTGTCTATGGTATAAAGCAAGTCATTTAAACATTACAGTAGTGTACACACATCCCTAGGCATACAATGCTAGCAAACTCAATGTGGTATTAGAATATTACTAGAGATGTGCACAGGACCATTTTTGCTGGATTTGCAATTGGCCCTGATTCGTCATCCGGCTTTGTATTTGGTTTTTGCCAAACTGCCGTGACTGGTTTTGTTTTTTTGTTTTAAAAAATTGACAAACAAAACTAAAATCACATAATTTGGGACTTTTTTTTTGTTCCATGGGGGTGATTCAGACCTGATCCTAGATGTGCTAAATTTAGCACATTTATGATCAGATTCTCTGACATGCGGGGGGACGCCCAGCACAGGGCTAGTATGCCCCACATGTTAGGCGCCCGCTTGAGACCCACAGCCATTTTTGTGATAGCATCGGCTGCGTGTGATGTCATGCAGCTGCACCGACTACGCCCCCTGTTTCTCCGTTGCCGCTCCTGTTTTGAAGTCTCGTCCCCGCAATACTCCATCTCCGTCTTTGAAATGAAGCGTTGCCTCCCCCCCCCCCCCCCCCCCACCCTGTGACCATCTCTGCCTCATAGACAGGCAGAAGCAATCGCATTTTCTGTGGGGCGCCGTAGAAAATGCAGGCGCATGCACAGGATGGGCCCTGCGCAGGATCCCGCATCCTCTTAGCAATTTTTACCGTTGGATCGCTTATTGCGATTGCGATCCAACCTTAATCAGGCTCTATTTGTAAAATATAAAATATACATCACAAGATTAGATGCCACTAAGGCCCTCATTCCGAGTTGTTCGCTCGCAAGCTGCTTTTAGCAGCTTTGCACACGCTAAGTCGCCGCCTACTGGGTGTGAATCTTAGCTTCTCAAAATTGCGACCGACGGATTCGCAATATTGCGAATAGACCTTTCTTAGCAGTTTCTGAGTAGCTACGGACTTAGCCATTGCGATCATTTCAGTCAGTTTCGTTCCTGGTTTGACGTCACAAACACACCCAGCATTCGCCCAGACACTCCCCCGTTTCTCCAGCCACTCCCGCGTTTTTCCCAGAAACGGTAGCGTTGTTTCCAACACACCCACAAAACGGCCAGTTTCCGCCCAGAAACACCCACTTCCTGTCAATCACATTACGATCACCAGAACGAAGAAAAAACCTCGTAATGCCGTGAGTAAAATACCTAACTGCATAGCAAATTTACATTGCGCATGCGCAGTAAGCGGAAAATCGCAAAATAACGAAAATCAGCAACGAGCGAACAACTCGGAATGACCACCTAAGTGAGCAAAACTGCCGGCAAATGGCAGTAATAAAATTTTTCTCATGTAATAATTTTAAGTCACATTTCCCTTAGGTCAGTCATGTAAAAGACAAGGGCCTCAAACCAGAAATAACCAGTCTTAGCCGGTCTGGTGGGTTGTGTGAGGTCATGCTGTGATGTCATAATGGAAACTGCCTATGTCAGGGCTATGCTGTTGCTGTCTCTTGCATATGCTTTCAGAGGCCTGGCACGGCATAGCACACTGGTAGAAGGTTAGTGACTGGACAAAGATAAGAGCAGCTTATTTTGAATCGTCGGCAGACGTTTAGCATGACTATTATAATATATGACTTACGACCTTGGGGATAGCATAGTATTGGATAAAAACAAAATCTCACACCTACTGGGACAGTGCCATTACTTAACATCCACAAGCGGCTGCAAATGGGCCATTGGAGATATATGAAGGGTGCTTTACTCTCTCTCTCTCTGCCTGCCTAAATCCCAGTGGGCCAGTGTTGCACGCTGATCCATTTTTATTAATATGTAGAGATGTAAGAGAATTAAATTGTGCTTTAATCATTACCTTTGTTTTTATCCAATACTATATACAGATGTAGCCATGCTGATCATGGCTACATCTGAGGGAAACGTGCACCCTCGACGCAGCAATGCGCACCTGTGCCTAGCTATGTCGAGTTGCGGCATTTGCCGCCCCCATCCATGTGAATGGGGCACACACATGTCTTAGATGTCCAGATGTACGCGGTGCGGTCGCGACTAGCAAGGCGCAATCGCCTTAAGATGTAGCCACAACGAGAATAGCTACATTTGTACAGTTGTAATTGCTGTTAGCGTCAGAAATGAATGCTATGGTGGTTATGACTGTCCCCCTCCCCCCTCATTCCCACTCAGGGAGTGTGGGGGGAGGGGGACGGTCATAACCCATAGGGGTACAGGGGAAACCACCGGTGGGCCCTACTGTCTGGGGGCCCACCTCCTCGTCTATGGATCAGGTCCCGTCTGTGCACTTGAATTGTACATTATACATATTATCTACAGTGCATTGCAGTTATTAATCTGGTACATTATCATGCATGTACTAGCAGTATTTACTATATATATTTATCATGGGCCCTATACCATGTTAGCCAAGCCTCTGTGGCAGCAGGCCACACCCCTAAGCATGGGCCTTTACCTCTGCATTCCCCCGGTGGGCTCTCCATGCCCCACTCATTTCTTGCTCTCTTTTTTCACTCTCTAACCATTGACGTATAGGTGCGTTTTTCTCCTGCCGGTTAAATAGGTCAAGATATCAGATTTGAGGTGACAGATGGGAAGACTGGGTTAGGCAAGGTTAGTTGGAGGGCGGGTGGTCTGGGCAAACCAGGGACGTGCAGTCAGGGAAGGCAAGGGAGGCAGTGCCTCCCCTGTCATTAATGATTAAAATAATATAAAGAAGATACTTATGACACATACTGTATTCTGTGTCATAAGTATCTCCTTTATATTAATCTAATCATTATCCCTGTGTAAATGTGTTTGGGAGGCACCGATCGTGGTGCCTCCCAGTGTGAATGGGGAAGGGTGTGGGAGCGGGGGGGGGGGGGGCAGGGGTGGGCGGGGCCTAGCCATGGGTATTAAAAGTCCATTGGAAATGCATGGGAAAGCGGCACCATTAGAGGTGCTGCTTTCATACAGGGACGTGCTTTCAACCCATGAAAGCACGCCCCTGTCAGTGAGGCCACAGTGATTGGCCAGAGGATCCATCACTGGATCCGCTGCCATCACTATATGGGTGCGCGGAGGTGTGGGCATTGGTGGCAGTGAGAGTATTAGTGGCACTGCCATTCTGCAGAGTTTGGCAGCGGAGCAATACCAATTTCAAAAATGGCACCTCAGCGTAATTTTTTAAATTCAAGATGGCAACCACGAGCCAATCACGGCTCGCTGCGTCATCACCCCGGCCCCTCCGGCTGACTTATATAAGTCAGCACGAGGCATCGGCGTCAGTCCGACGGTGGAAGATCTCCTTAAGAAAGAAGACGCTGGAAGTCCTGGATGGGCTGTAGCCATGCAAACGAGCTTTAAGGCCGCCGCCCCCAGGTGAAGACCCTGAATAATAAACTTTTTTTTAAAGATGGTGTGGTGTTTTTATTTTAATATTTTCTTTACAGGTGGACTACAGGTGCCAGCGGGCCCTTTATGTCCGGACATGCTGGCTCTTGTGGTTCTCCAAGTGCTATGCAAAAAAGCTTAAAAGCCACCATCCACCAGGTGAAGACGCTGGAAGCCCCGGGAAGGCGGCAGCCATGCAAAAGAGCTTAAAGGCCGCTGTCTCCCCGGTGAAGACGCTGGAAGCCCTGGGGAGGCGGCGGCCCCCCAGGTGAAGACGTCGGAAGCCCTGGAGAGGCGGCAGCCATGCAAAAAAGCTTAAAGGCCGCCGCCCCCAGGTGAAGACCATGACTAATAAACTTTTTTTTAAAGACGGAGTGGTGTTTTTATTTTAATATTTTTTTTACAGGTGGACTACAGGTGCCAGTGGGCCCTTTATGTCCGGACATGCTGGCACTTGTGGTTCTCCAAGTGCTATGCAAAAAAGCTTAAAAGCCACCATCCACCAGGTGAAGACGCTGGAAGCCCCGGGAAGGCGGCAGCCATGCAAAAGAGCTTAAAGGCCGCTGCCTCCCAGGTGAAGACGCCGGAGAAAGACGACGGAAGCCCTGGGGAGGCGGCGCCCCCCCAGGTGAAGACGGCGGAAGCCCTGGAGAGGCAGTGGCCATGCAAAAGTGCTTAAATGCCGCCATCCCCAGCTGAAGACCCTGACTAATAAAAAAAAAATTAAAGAAGGTGTGGTGTTTTTATTTTAATATTTTCTTTACAGGTGCCAGGGGGCCCTTTATGTCCGGACATGCTGGCAATTGTGGTTCTCCAAGTGCTATGCAAAAGAGCTTAACAGCCGCCGCCCACCAGGTGAAGAAGCTGGAAGCCCTGGGAAGGCGGCAGCCATGCTAAAGAACTTAAAGGCTGCCGCCCCCAGGTGAAGACCCTGACTAATAAACTTTTTTCTTAAAGACGGTGTGGTGTTTTTAAAGAAGAAGAGGAAGACAAAGGAGAAGAAGGAGAAGAAGAAGAAGAAGAAGAAGAAGAAGAAGTAGTAGTAGTAGTAGTAGAACAAAAATAGGCTACATTTTGCTTAAAATAAAAATAGACATTTATTTTTTAAATATATTTTGCTTGAAGTTGTCTTAATAAATAAATTCTCTCAAAAGGTGAAGAAATGACACATACTTAGGGAGACAAATATATTAGGAGAGTTTAAAACCATGCATTGTTTATTCTACACAAGAGAGTACCATGTGAGGCAGCCATTTTGGTTCCACTACATAGATTACACTGTGCTATAAGTAAAACATGGCAGTAAGGCATACAAAGGTAAAATGAAAAGCAACTAACAGGACACCTAGTTTGCAGCTTACGCAGTAAGGAAAATGGTCTTACTCTATAATTGCTTTTAGATATCTTTCTCCTTTATATCTATTTTAAAGTGAGCTGAGGGGAAAATAACAATACAGGCTCCAGTTACATTATAAAATAATAAAAAAAAATTCTCTGACCAAAAAATAAAAATGTATAATAATTCTCCAACACTCTGAAGATGGTAAGCTCATACTGTGAATTGCATAAAATATTTCTATGAACCCCACTTAAGGAGAGAGAATTGACTGCATAGGAAAGGAAAGAGTTAAACATCTGGTGAGGGGTGGACCTAGGTGTGAGGAAAGTACAGCCTTTTGAAGGGGAGGGTTTAATATATATAGGGAAGGTGAGGCCATTTTAGTTCTCTCTTGTGGTGATTTGCCTTCCCACCCTCCCGCCCCTTTTTCGTCAGAGGTTCTGGCACGTGGTGCCTTGGCGTTAAATTGTTGGCTGGTTTTATCGTTGGCTATTTGTCGGCGGAAAAGAACGGCAGTTTGTATTTGTATGGTAAGCTGTAGTGTTTTACAGTTTGGTATGGTTTAGGTGCACTCACCTCCATCGACTTATTGGCCGCTTGACCACCCGTCCGGGAAGGCAGCGGCAGGGCACCCATCAGGGTGGGTAGTCACTGTGGGGGTTGAGTTGTCACCTATTACCGGTTTTTGATAGTTGTAGTAAAATTAGGAGGGTTTCGAATTTTTAGTATTTTACGGATAGTTTAGGTTAATAGAGCCGTTCTTTTTTCTGCCACCACATGCCGGCTGGATCGGCATCTTAATAAAAACTTTCTATTACAGGTTTGCTATTGGTTAGGGTCAAATAAATAGCTAGCAATTTTTCTGCCAAAATTCAAGTCTCCGTGTCGTTATTTCTGGTTGAGGGTAACGAATGCTTTACTTTGAAGAAAGGGGGTCCACCAGATATCACTAGGATGTTTATCACTGTTACACACTGGTTCTCACTGAGCGGAGGCTGAGATGAGAGGGGTGTTATTCGGCAGGATCACTGGAAGTGTTGTGGATCTCTGATAATCTCAGGTCTCTGAGGAGTTAAGTGAAAAACTACTGTCTCCCACTGTGATGCTCTAAGACATTGACAAGATGCCGCCGCATTTATGTGCAGGATTTAGGTCAGCAGCCATCTTGGTACAGGGAGTGAAGCCTTCCTGAAGGAACAGTATGGAATCTGCGCAGTAGCGCTCTCCCCTTTCAACACTTTTTATATACAAATAGGATAATAATGCTAAAACTCCCGCATAGTCATCTAAATGGGATGTAGTCACCATCTTGGCGGTCAGCTTACCACCACCGGGATCCCGACCACCGAATGCAGTCAGTGGGGCCAAGGACTATTCCCACTAGTTGGTGTCCATGACACCCATAGAGAGGGAATAGAACCTGTGGCAAGGGCAGCAAGCCACCAAGCTCGCAGCGTGAAGCCCACAGCAAGGGGCTTCATTTTGCTTACCCCTCTCCCGGCATTCTGGCAGTCAGGATCCCGTCATCGGTATGCTGACCACCAGGATCCCGGCCGCCGGTCAACAACGCATCTGAATTATTACTTGTGCCTGGTGTAGGATTTTCAAATATGTGTAGTTTACTGTATACAAGGATATAAAACCTTAAAGGAACTGAGATCTAAGGTGTATTACATGTAGTTATAAAAATAAGTTTATTTTATGGCAGTAGTTTCCATACAGGGGGCCGTGAGACCCTGGGGTTCCTTGGAAAAGGTGGGAAGGGGGGGATAGGGGAGGCCTTGCAGTGGTGCTGTAGTTTGGTGGTCCATGAACAATTCAAATTGCTTATAGTGAATTTAATCGGCAAAACCAGTCCTTCACCACATAACTGAACCTAAGGTTAACATATTATAAACACTATTTACTTCATTTTATATTTTTTTCTAAATTTCTCACTAAGAAACTATGGTCTTGGGGTGCCATGACAGAAATTCTGAAACTCTAGGGCAGGGGTGTCAAACTCGCAGCTCCTACCGCATCCTTTTGTGGCCCGCGGGCAGGGGTCCTTTTGCGGCCCAACCACCTTGCTTGCATCGAGGGCAGGAGAGCACAGCGCACACCTCTCTTGCTCCCCAGTCCAATCTCCGGCGATGACACGGGTATCTTAAATCAGGTGCCGGTCCGTGTTCACGGACCAGAAGCCAATCAGGAGCAGTGCCAGAGTCTTTGCTTTCTATGTGCAGTGCCATCTTCCCAAAGAAATCACCATGAAGACGGCGCCACTGCCACTGGCTACAGCACAGGCATACTGGGGAGGGGTAGCAAACTGGGGCTTCTGCCAGGCCCCTCCAGCAGCCCCTTTACCAATGCTCGTCTTTTGTTGTTTTTATAACAACATGGTGACGACACTGTAGCAAAGAGATTTTCAACCCTTTACATCTCGCGGCACACTGAACAAGATTTAAGTATTGCCAAGGCACATTCAAATATAATGGTGATGCATGGTGCAGTTGCATGTCCTATGATGTCATGTTACAGCTTCTCCATAGGTAACGCCTGAGCCACATCTGAGAAAGCCAGAAGAGCCCAACACTGCCCGGGTCCTAAATAAGAACTGGCTCTGCAACCACTAAACCCACCAGTATTGATCGTTCCAGGGCCTCAGTAACGGCAAAACACTGACGGGCCTGGATGTGCTTCTATGGCGGCACACCTGGAGACTGCTCAGGGCACACTAGTTTTCATCGTTTTGTCCTTAAATGAGGTTATCATTGAAACACTGGAACAGTAATAAACAACATAACAACAGTGGAAATTGGGTTCACACAAAGCCTTACATAGCCAAAGATGAATAGGGACACCCTACAATAAAAATATATACATATAATAAAACTGTAAGGGTTGTGTCTGTACATAGACATTTTTTTATTGAGAATTATACTTCTAGGGACTGTTTATGGACCATGGAGACAAAAAGAAGTGAAATTTAGACTGTGTCTGTACGTTCTGGCATCACACAAAAACTACTGTATGAATTTATATCACATTTTCACTGTTGTATAGCTTAGTGACCTAGAAAAGGACTGAGGTATGTATGGTCTCGATCTAACATCAGGGAGAGGAACAATAAATGAACAACCAGATGCTTGCAGTGTGCAGGCTCCTCAAGTCCAAAAAGGATGCGGTTACAATACCAGCGCTGGCATCATGAACACTGACTAGCCCGCCAGTTGGCATGCTGAGCAACAGGGACTATTCCCATAGAGTGGGATAGAACCTGTGGCAAGCGCAACGAGCCCGCAAGGGTCTTTGTTGTGCTGGCCGAAATCCCCCCTGCTGGCCATCTGACAGACGGAATCCCGGTGTCGGTATGGTGACCGCCAGTCTCCCAACCACCGATCACCCAATACCAACCTGTCCAAAATGACTATATAGTATGAGTGGAATTATTACACTCACTTAGTGCAGTTGGACTTCCAGCATATAGCACTGCACTGACAGTTGGTGTTCCGGTCATGCTTCTGCAGACCTTGACTCTGCCCAGGTTATACTGTTTTCAGCTAGAAAGCTGTCCAATCTGATTTTGAATGCATTTACAGAGTCCGCCATTATTACCTTCTCCGGCAGGGAGTTCCAAATCTTTATTGCCCTGAAGAACCCCTTCCTACGTTTTGTATGGAATTTTCTCTCCTCTAACCTCAGTGAGTGTCCATGTGTCCTATACAGTGTTCTATTAATAAACAAATCCCCTGCTAACTCCTTGTAATGACCCTTTACATATTTGAAGATATTAATAATATCTCCTCTTAGACGCCTCTTTTCTAGAGTATACATATTTAACATAGTTAGCCTTTCCTCGTACTCCAGTGTCTCTAACCCTTTAATCAGTTTAGTAGCACGCCTTTGAACTCTTTCGAGTTCTCCAATATCTTTTTTATAATATGGTGCCAAAAACTGAACACAATATTCCCGGTGCGGACGCACCAATGATTTGTACAGCGGCATGATTACATCCTCGTCCCTGGTCTCAATACCCCGTTTTATGCAAGCAAGGACTTTACTTGTCTTCTTCACTGCATTTTGACACTGTGTACTGCTATTGAGTGTATTATCTATGAGGACCCCCAAATCTTTTTCCACTACTGATACCCCTATATTTTCCCCATTAAGTGAATAGGATGCAAGTTTGTTTTTAATCCCAAAATGCATAGCTGTGCATTTTTCAATATTGAACCTCATTCCCCATTTAGACACCCAGAATTCAAGTTTAAATAAGTCATTCTGTAGAGACTCCACATCTATTTCTGAATTAATTACCTTACACAGTTTAGTATCATCTGCAAAGATTGATACTATGCTTCCCAGGCCTATTCCTAGGTCATTAATACATATATTGAACAGTAGCGGACCAAATATGGACCCTTGTGGTATACCGCTGACTACTAGTGCCCAGCTGGAGAACATCTCATTGACCACTACTCGTTGTACCCTGTTATCCAGCCAATTACCTATCCATGTACAAATAGTGTATCCTAGGCCAAGTTCCCTTAATTTGATGATCAGTCTCTTGTGAGGCACTGTATTGAAGGCTTTTGCAAAATCTAAATAGACCACATCCACTGCTTTTCCCTGGTTAAGATTATCGCTCACTTCGTCGTAGAAGCTAATTAAGTTAGTTTGACATGATCTGTCGCTCACAAACCCATGGTTACTCCTGCTCATAAACTTAGTATTCCGCAGATAATCCTCTATGCTATCCCTCAAAATTCCTTCCAATATTTTACCCACTATAGAGGTTAAACTAACTGGTCTATAGTACCCAGGATGATTTTTAGAACCCTTTTTAAATAATGGCACTACCTCAGCTATACGCCAATCCATCGGTACCATACCCGATTTAATGGAACTATAGAAAATCAAGTATAAGGGTCTTGCAAGCTGTGCCTTAAGCTCCATAATAACCCTCGTATGAAAACCATTTGGTCCCGGTGATTTATTAATCTTTATGTTGCTTAGTCTCTCCAGGACTATTTCCTCACTTAAACAAGCATCTAGCCAAGAATCATTACCTTCACTGTCGTTATGCACTACTAACACCGTCTGATCCTCCCTGGTGAAAAAAAGCTGTTCAGTATATCCGCTTTTATTTTGACATCGTTTCCAAGGCTCGCAGTTCATCTTTTAATGGGCCTATGTTCTATTTTTTTAACCCTTTAATGTTTATGTATTTATAAAACTCTTTTGAATTGGCTTTATTCTCTATAGCAATTTGTTTTTCATTTACAATTGTAGCTGCCCTTATTACTTTTTTGCATCTTTTATTGCATTCTTTGTAATACTGGAATGACTCCTCCCCTCCATTAGTTTTAAATGCTTTAAAATAACACCTCTTTTTAGCCATTGCTTCTTTGACATCCTTATTAAGCCACATTGATTTGAGTCTATTACTCTTGCATTTACTGCCCAAGGGTATGAATTTGTGAATATTGCTATCAAGCAACCCTTTTAAAGCATCCCACATTTCCGATGTGTCTTTACTATGAAACAAAACTTCCCAGTCAATGTCGTTTAGCATATTGAAGTTAGCTTTTCTAAAGTTGAATGTTTTTGTTGATTCCTTATAGCTATGTTTCTTGAAACTGATGCTGAATGTGATCATATAGTGATCACTGTTTCCCAAGGTCTCCCCAACTGTAATGTTTGATATAATGTCCACATTATTGGTAATAACTTGGTCCAGAACATTATAACCTCTGGTTGGGTCCTCGACTAATTGAGACAAGTATTGATCCTTTAATGTGTTTAGAATCCTGCTGCTCCTAATTTTTACACATGAATCGTTACTCCAGTTTATACCCGGATAGTTAAAAATCCCCTAACACTAGGATGTCCCCCATTCCCGCAGCTTTTTCAATTTGCTGTGAGAGCAGTTCCTCGTCACGTATGCTAATATCTGGTTGCTTGTAGCATGTGCCAATGACTAGTTTCTTTATTTCAGTGCCCCCACTAGTGATCTCAATCCATAGTGATTCCACATTATCACCAGTCCCCTCGTAAATAACATATATTAAGTTTGGTTTTAGAGATGGTTTTACATAGAGACAAACCCCTCCTCCCCTTTTGGTAGCCCTGTCCCTCCTGAGAAGTGAATTGAATATCCCTCCAAATTAGTAACCTAGTCGTGAGAGTTGTCCCACCATGTTTCCGTAATACCTATAATATCATACTGATTTTTTGATACATGCCATTCCAATTCCCCCATTTTACCTGATAGGCTTCTTGCTTTCGCAAGCAGACATTTTATGTTAATATTTCCTATGCCCTTTTGCTTTAATGGTAACTTACCATTATTTACAAGTGCCTTTCTAGAATTACTCTTACCAACTGTTATTCTATTCTCTACCTTACCCCCCATCAGGGGTTAAGGTGCAATCAGTGAGATTGCTGGACTATTCAGGGAGTTTGGGAGATTTCTTCTATTTCAGGGAGTCTCCTGCAGAATGAGGGAGAGTAGGCAAGTATGTTTATACCAACCGAATAATGTACAAAAAGACAGCAAACTACATGTACAGTAGTTTAATTTGGACCACATGGCCTGCCTGGTAGTGGTATCACATCCTATAGCAACAATACACTGTTCAACACTTAAGTCACGTAATCGGTCAGGCAGAGATGCACCTCTCTGCCGGTAACCTCAGGGTACCATATGTAAAATGTGGCACTGGTGCTCCCGAACTGTGCCATGTGGAACGCAAAACTGGATATAAGCAGCTAGCTACTCCTGTGGAATGCAACAACTTCTAATGCAGCTACCAGTTAGCAAGCAACATCAGTGCACATGTGCAGACCAGTAGGGACCATATGGTAGCACTGATCCCAAGTTTTGAATGACCAGCTAAACTACAGGAATAATTTATTAAACTCAATAAAACAGGAGTTAAAGGGAATGTCTCATATCAGCACATCCCTAGGCATACAATGCTAGCAAACTCAATGTGGTATTAGAATATTACTAGAGATGTGCACAGGACCATTTTTGCTGGATTTGCAATTGGCCCTGATTCGTCATCCGGCTTTGTATTTGATTTTTGCCAAACTGCCGTGACTGGTTTTGTTTTTTTGTTTTCAAAAATTGACAAACAAAACTAAAATCACATAATTTGGGCCTTTTTTTTGTTCCATGGGGGTGATTCAGACCTGATCCTAGATGTGCTAAATTTAGCACATTTATGATCAGATTCTCTGACATGCGGGGGGACGCCCAGCACAGGGCTAGTATGCCCCACATGTTAGGCGCCCGCATGAGACCCACAGCCATTTTTGTGATAGCATCGGCTGCGTGTGATGTCATGCAGCTGCACCGACTACGCCCCCTGTTTCTCCGTTACCGCTCCTGTTTTGAAGTCTCGTCCCCGCAATACTCCATCTCCGTCTTTGAAATGGAGCGTTGCCTCCTCCCCCCCCCCCCCCCCCCCGTGACCATCTCTGCCTCATAGACAGGCAGAAGCAATCGCATTTTCTGTGGGGCGCCGTAGAAAATGCAGGCGCATGCGCAGGATGGGCCCTGCGCAGGATCCCGCATCCTCTTAGCAATTTTTACCGTTGGATCGCTTATTGCGATTGCGATCCAACCTTAATCAGGCTCTATTTGTAAAATATAAAATATACATCACAAGATTAGATGCCACTAAGGCCCTCATTCCGAGTTGTTCGCTCGCAAGCTGCTTTTAGCAGCTTTGCACACGCTAAGTCGCCGCCTACTGGGTGTGAATCTTAGCTTCTCAAAATTGCGACCGACGGATTCGCAATATTGCGTATAGACCTTTCTTAGCAGTTTCTGAGTAGCTCCGGACTTAGCCATTGCGATCATTTCAGTCAGTTTCGTTCCTGGTTTGACGTCACAAACACACCCAGCATTCGCCCAGACACTCCCCCGTTTCTCCAGCCACTCCCGCGTTTTTCCCAGAAACGGTAGCGTTGTTTCCAACACACCCACAAAACGGCCAGTTTCCGCCCAGAAACACCCACTTCCTGTCAATCACATTACGATCACCAGAACGAAGAAAAAACCTCGTAATGCCGTGAGTAAAATACCTAACTGCATAGCAAATTTACATTGCGCATGCGCAGTAAGCGGAAAATCGCAAAATAACGAAAATCAGCAACGAGCGAACAACTCGGAATGACCACCTAAGTGAGCAAAACTGCCGGCAAATGGCAGTAATAAAATTTTTCTCATGTAATAATTTTAAGTCACATTTCCCTTAGGTCAGTCATGTAAAAAACAAGAGCCTCAAACCAGAAATAACCAGTCTTAGCCGGTCTGGTGGGTTGTGTGAGGTCATGCTGTGATGTCATAATGGAAACTGCCTATGTCAGGGCTATGCTGTTGCTGTCTCTTGCATATGCTTTCAGAGGCCTGGCACGGCATAGCACACTGGTAGAAGGTTAGTGACTGGACAAAGATAAGAGCAGCTTATTTTGAATCGTCGGCAGACGTTTAGCATGACTATTATAATATATGACTTACGACCTTGGGGATAGCATAGTATTGGATAAAAACAAAATCTCACACCTACTGGGACAGTGCCATTACTTAACATCCACAAGCGGCTGCAAATGGGCCATTGGAGATATATGAAGGGTGCTTTACTCTCTCTCTCTCTCTCTCTCTCTCTCTCTCTCTCTGCCTGCCTAAATCCCAGTGTGCCAGTGTTGCACGCTGATCCATTTTTATTAATATGTAGAGATGTAAGAGAATTAAATTGTGCTTTAATCATTACCTTTGTTTTTATCCAGTACTATATACAGATGTAGCCATGCTGATCATGGCTACATCTGAGGGAAACGTGCACCCTCGACGCAGCAATGCGCACCTGTGCCTAGCTATGTCGAGTTGCGGCATTTGCCGCCCCCATCCATGTGAATGGGGCACACACATGTCTTAGATGTCCAGATGTACGCGGTGCGGTCGCGACTAGCAAGGCGCAATTGCCTTAAGATGTAGCCACAACGAGAATAGCTACATTTGTACAGTTGTAATTCCTGTTAGCGTCAGAAATGAATGCTATGGTGGTTATGACTGTCCCCCTCCCCCCTCATTCCCACTCAGGGAGTGTGGGGGGAGGGGGACAGTCATAACCCATAGGGGTACAGGGGAAACCACCGGTGGGCCCTACTGTCTGGGGGCCCACCTCCTCGTCTATGGATCAGGTCCCGTCTGTGCACTTGAATTGTACATTATACATATTATCTACAGTGCATTGCAGTTATTAATCTGGTACATTATCATGCATGTACTAGCAGTATTTACTATATATATTTATCATGGGCCCTATACCATGTTAGCCAAGCCTCTGTGGCAGCAGGCCACACCCCTAAGCATGGGCCTTTACCTCTGCATTCCCCCGGTGGGCTCTCCATGCCCCACTCATTTCTTGCTCTCTTTTTTCACTCTCTAACCATTGACGTATAGGTGCGTTTTTCTCCTGCCGGGTAAATAGGTCAAGATATCAGATTTGAGGTGACAGATGGGAAGACTGGGTTAGGGGTTAGGCAAGGTTAGTTGGAGGGCAGGTGGTCTGGGCAAACCAGGGACGTGCAGTCAGGGAAGGCAGGGGAGGCAGTGCCTCCCCTGTCATTAATGATTAAAATAATATAAAGAAGATACTTATGACACATACTGTATTCTGTGTCATAAGTATCTCCTTTATATTAATCTAATCATTATCCCTGTTTAAATGTGTTTGGGAGGCACCGATCGTGGTGCCTCCCAGTGTGAATGGGGAAGGGTGTGGGAGCGGGGGGGCAGGGGTGGGCGGGGCCTAGCCATCGGTATTAAAAGTCCATTGGAAATGCATGGGAAAGCGGCACCATTAGAGGTGCTGCTTTCATACAGGGACGTGCTTTCAACCCATGAAAGCACGCCCCTGTCAGTGAGGCCACAGTGATTGGCCAGAGGATCCGTCACTGGATCCGCTGCCATCACTATATGGGTGCGCGGAGGTGTGGGCATTGGTGGCAGTGAGAGTATTAGTGGCACTGCCATTCTGCAGAGTTTGGCAGCGGAGCAGTACCAATTTCAAAAATGGCACCTCAGCGTAATTTTTTAAATTCAAGATGGCAACCACGAGCCAATCACAGCTCGCTGCGTCATCACCCCGGCCCCTCCGGCTGACTTATATAAGTCAGCACGAGGCCTCGGCGTCAGTCCGACGGCGGAAGAGCTCCTTAAGAAAGAAGACGCTGGAAGTCCTGGATGGGCTGTAGCCATGCAAACGAGCTTTAAGGCCGCCGCCCCCAGGTGAAGACCCTGAATAATAAACTTTTTTTTAAAGATGGTGTGGTGTTTTTATTTTAATATTTTCTTTACAGGTGGACTACAGGTGCCAGCGGGCCCTTTATGTCCGGACATGCTGGCACTTGTGGTTCTCCAAGTGCTATGCAAAAAAGCTTAAAAGCCACCATCCACCAGGTGAAGACGCTGGAAGCCCCGGGAAGGCGGCAGCCATGCAAAAGAGCTTAAAGGCCGCTGTCTCCCCGGTGAAGACGCTGGAAGCCCTGGGGAGGCGGCGGCCCCCCCGGTGAAGGCGTCGGAAGCCCTGGAGAGGCGACAGCCATGCAAAAAAGCTTAAAGGCCGCCGCCCCCAGGTGAAGACCCTGACTAATAAACTTTTTTTTAAAGACGGAGTGGTGTTTTTATTTTAATATTTTTTTTACAGGTGGACTACAGGTCCATGGTTCTCCAAGTGCTATGCAAAAAAGCTTAAAAGCCACCATCCACCAGGTGAAGACGCTGGAAGCCCCGGGAAGGCGGCAGCCATGCAAAAGAGCTTAAAGGCCGCTGCCTCCCAGGTGAAGACGCCGGAGAAAGACGACGGAAGCCCTGGGGAGGCGGTGGCCCCCCAGGTGAAGACGGCAGAAGCCCTGGAGAGGCAGTGGCCATGCAAAAGTGCTTAAATGCCGCCGTCCCCAGCTGAAGACCCTGACTAATAAAAAAAAAATTAAAGACGGTGTGGTGTTTTTATTTTAATATTTTCTTTACAGGTGCCAGGGGGCCCTTTATGTCCGGACATGCTGGTAATTGTGGTTCTCCAAGTGCTATGCAAAAGAGCTTAACAGCCGCCGCCCACCAGGTGAAGAAGCTGGAAGCCCTGGAAAGCACGCCCCTGTCAGTGAGGCCACAGTGATTGGCCAGAGGATCCGTCACTGGATCCGCTGCCATCACTATATGGGTGCGCGGAGGTGTGGGCATTGGTGGCAGTGAGAGTATTAGTGGCACTGCCATTCTGCAGAGTTTGGCAGCGGAGCAGTACCAATTTCAAAAATGGCACCTCAGCGTAATTTTTTAAATTCAAGATGGCAACCACGAGCCAATCACGGCTCGCTGCGTCATCACCCCGGCCCCTCCGGCTGACTTATATAAGTCAGCACGAGGCCTCGGCGTCAGTCCGACGGCGGAAGAGCTCCTTAAGAAAGAAGACGCTGGAAGTCCTGGATGGGCTGTAGCCATGCAAACGAGCTTTAAGGCCGCCGCCCCCAGGTGAAGACCCTGAATAATAAACTTTTTTTTAAAGATGGTGTGGTGTTTTTATTTTAATATTTTCTTTACAGGTGGACTACAGGTGCCAGCGGGCCCTTTATGTCCGGACATGCTGGCACTTGTGGTTCTCCAAGTGCTATGCAAAAAAGCTTAAAAGCCACCATCCACCAGGTGAAGACGCTGGAAGCCCCGGGAAGGCGGCAGCCATGCAAAAGAGCTTAAAGGCCGCTGTCTCCCCGGTGAAGACGCTGGAAGCCCAGGGGAGGCGGCGGCCCCCCCGGTGAAGGCGTCGGAAGCCCTGGAGAGGCGGCAGCCATGCAAAAAAGCTTAAAGGCCGCCGCCCCCAGGTGAAGACCCTGACTAATAAACTTTTTTTTAAAGACGGAGTGGTGTTTTTATTTTAATATTTTTTTTACAGGTGGACTACAGGTGCCAGTGGGCCCTTTATGTCCGGACATGCTGGCACTTGTGGTTCTCCAAGTGCTATGCAAAAAAGCTTAAAAGCCACCATCCACCAGGTGAAGACGCTGGAAGCCCCGGGAAGGCGGCAGCCATGCAAAAGAGCTTAAAGGCCGCTGCCTCCCAGGTGAAGACGCCGGAGAAAGACGACGGAAGCCCTGGGGAGGCGGTGGCCCCCCAGGTGAAGACGGCAGAAGCCCTGGAGAGGCAGTGGCCATGCAAAAGTGCTTAAATGCCGCCGTCCCCACTCCCAGCTGAAGACCCTGACTAATAAAAAAAAAATTAAAGCCGGTGTGGTGTTTTTATTTTAATATTTTCTTTACAGGTGCCAGGGGGCCCTTTATGTCCGGACATGCTGGTAATTGTGGTTCTCCAAGTGCTATGCAAAAGAGCTTAACAGCCGCCGCCCACCAGGTGAAGAAGCTGGAAGCCCTGGGAAGGTGGCAGCCATGCTAAAGAACTTAAAGGCTGCCGCCCCCAGGTGAAGACCCTGACTAATAAACTTTTTTCTTAAAGACGGTGTGGTGTTTTTAAAGAAGAAGAGGAAGACAAAGAAGAAGAAGGAGAAGAAGAAGAAGAAGAAGTAGTAGTAGCAGGGCCGAAACTAGGGTTTCTGTCACCCGGGGCAAGGCAGTCATTTGGCGCCCCCCCCAATATACAGAAATACATCCTCCCGTACATCAATACACAGTACGGTACATATATACACAGCCCCTGAATATACACATACCACCCAAATAAACATATATATACATGCACCTGTATATACACTTACCCCAATACACTGTGATTAAATACATCCCTCCTATACTGTATATACAAATTAAGTACCCACCCTGGGTACTCCAGCATGCACACACACACACACACACACACACACACAACACACACAACACCGGGTTACGCTGCACTGCTTCAGTACACACACACACTGGGTTGCACTGCACTTCTCCAGCACACACACAGGGTTACACTGAACTGCTCCAACACACATACACACAGGGTTACACTGCACTGCTCTAACACACACAAACACACAGGGTTACACTGAACTGCTGCAACACACATACACACAGGGTTACACTGCACTGCTCTAACACACACAAACAGGGTTACACTGAACTGCTGCAACACATACACACAGGGTTACACTGAACTGCTCCAACACACATACACACAGGGTTACACTGCACTGCTCCAGCACACATACACACAGGGTTACACTGCACTGCTCTAACACACACAAACAGGGTTACACTGAACTGCTGCAACACATACACACAGGGTTACACTGAACTGCTCCAACACACATATACACAGGGTTACACTGCACTGCTCTAACACACACAAACAGGGTTACACTGAACTGCTGCAACACACATACACACAGGGTTACACTGCACTGCTCTAACACACACAAACAGGGTTACACTGAACTGATGCAACACACATACACACAGGGTTACACTGCACTGCTCTAACACACACAAACAGGGTTACACTGAACTGCTGCAACACATACACACAGGGTTACACTGAACTGCTCCAACACACATACACACAGGGTTACACTGCACTGCTCCAGCACACATACACACAGGGTTACACTGCACTGCTCTAACACACACAAACAGGGTTACACTGAACTGCTGCAACACATACACACAGGGTTACACTGAACTGCTACAACACACATATACACAGGGTTACACTGCACTGCTCTAACACACAAACAGGGTTACAATGAACTGCTGCAACACACATACACACAGGGTTACACTGCACTGCTCTAACACACACAAACAGGGTTACACTGAACTGCTCCAACACACATACACACAGGGTTACACTGCACTGCTCCAGCACACATACACACAGGGTTACACTGCACCGCTCCAACACACATACACACAGGGTTGCACTGCACTGCTCCAACATACACACACAGGGTTGCACTGCACTGCTCCAACATACACACACAGGGTTACACTGCACTGCTCCAGTTCACTCACAGGGTTACACTGCACTGCTCCATCAGACACACACTGGGTAACACTGAACTGCGCCAGCACATGCATGCACACACACACAGGGTTACACTGCACTGCTCCAACACTCATACACACAGGGTGACACTGCACTGCTCCAACACACATACACAGAGGGTTACACTGCACTGCTTCAACACACACACACGCACACAGGGTTACACTGCACTGCTCCAACACACACACACACACACACACACACACACACACACACACACACACACTCACTCAGGGTTACACTGCCCTGCTCACACACACTAGGTTAAAGTACAACACTGCACACACACATATTATACATATATAGCTGTCCGCCTCTCCCTACCTTTACACACATCTAGTGATGATCAGTCAGGGCCCCCGTCCTCTCCGTTTCTGAAGATGGCCGTCACACACACACACCGCTGGCAGATGATTATGTGAGTGTGAAGTGGCGCCTCTGTGTTTCCGGAAGCAGACTCTAACGGAGCATCCTGGTGCAGCGGAGCGGGGAGGCGCGACTTCAGCCATGCGCCGTCCTACACTGCATGTTTCCGCTTACCGCCCGCGCCGGCGCCGGCGCCCTCTCTCATTCCGCGCCCAGGTCGCGTGCCCCCCTAGCCCCCCCCCTAGTTTCGGCCCTGGTAGTAGTAGAACAAAAATAGGCTACATTTTGCTTAAAATAAAAATAGACATTTATTTTTTAAATATATTTTGCTTGAAGTTGTCTTAATAAATAAATTCTCTCAAAAGGTGAAGAAATGACACAAAAAAAAATTATCTGACCAAAAAATAAAAATGTATAATAATTCTCCAACACTCTGAAGATGGTAAGCTCATACTGTGAATTGCATAAAATATTTCTATGAACCCCACTTAATCACTGTTACACACTGGTTCTCACTGAGCGGAGGCTGAGATGAGAGGGGTGTTATTCGGCAGGATCACTGGAAGTGTTGTGGATCTCTGATAATCTCAGGTCTCTGAGGAGTTAAGTGAAAAACTACTGTCTCCCACTGTGATGCTCTAAGACATTGACAAGATGCCGCCGCATTTATGTGCAGGATTTAGGTCAGCAGCCATCTTGGTACAGGGAGTGAAGCCTTCCTGAAGGAACAGTATGGAATCTGCGCAGTAGCGCTCTCCCCTTTCAACACTTTTTATATACAAATAGGATAATAATGCTAAAACTCCCGCATAGTCATCTAAATGGGATGTAGTCACCATCTTGGCGGTCAGCTTACCACCACCGGGATCCCGACCACCGAATGCAGTCAGTGGGGCCAAGGACTATTCCCACTAGTTGGTGTCCATGACACCCATAGAGAGGTAATAGAACCTGTGGCAAGGGCAGCAAGCCACCAAGCTCGCAGCGTGAAGCCCACAGCAAGGGGCTTCATTTTGCTTGCCCCTCTCCCGGCATTCTGGCAGTCAGGATCCCGTCATCGGTATGCTGACCACCAGGATCCCGGCCGCCGGTCAACAACGCATCTGAATTATTACTTGTGTCTGGTGTAGGATTTTCAAATATGTGTAGTTTACTGTATACAAGGATATAAAACCTTAAAGGAACTGAGATCTAAGGTGTATTACATGTAGTTATAAAAATAAGTTTATTTTATGGCAGTAGTTTCCATTAGAGATGAGCGGGTTCGGTTTCTCTGAATCCGAACCCGCCCGAACTTCAGCTTTTTTTACACGGATCCGAGCGACTCGGATCTTCCCGCCTTGCTCGGTTAACCCGAGCGCGCCCGAACGTCATCATGACGCTGTCGGATTCTCGCGAGGCTCGGATTCTATCGCGAGACTCGGATTCTATATAAGGAGCCGCGCGTCGCCGCCATTTTCACACGTGCATTGAGATTGATAGGGAGAGGACGTGGCTGGCGTCCTCTCCATTTAGATTAGGGTTGAGAGAGAGAGAGAGAGATTGACCTGAGGCTGTGATACTGTAGAAGAGAGTGCAGAGTTTAGTGACTGACGACCACAGTGACCACCAGACAGTGCAGTTGTTTGTTTTATTTAATATATCCGTTCTCTGCCTGAAAAAAACGATACACACAGTGACTCAGTCACATACCATATCTGTGTGCACTGCTCAGCCCAGTGTGCTGCATCAATGTATATATATATCTGACTGTGCTCAGCTCACACAGCTTATAATTGTGGGGGAGACTGGGGAGCACTGCAGTGCCAGTTATAGGTTATAGCAGGAGCCAGGAGTACATAATATTATATTAAAATTAAACAGTGCACACTTTTGCTGCAGGAGTGCCACTGCCAGTGTGACTAGTGACCAGTGACCTGACCACCAGTATATATAATATTAGTAGTATACTATCTCTTTATCAACCAGTCTATATTAGCAGCAGACACAGTACAGTGCGGTAGTTCACGGCTGTGGCTACCTCTGTGTCGGCACTCGGCAGCCCGTCCATAATTGTATATACCACCTAACCGTGGTTTTTTTTTCTTTCTTTATAGTCATACTAGTTACGAGTATACTATCTCTTTATCAACCAGTCTATATTAGCAGCAGACACAGTACAGTGCGGTAGTTCACGGCTGTGGCTACCTCTGTGTCGGCACTCGGCAGCCCGTCCATAATTGTATATACCACCTAACCGTGTTTTTTTTTTCTTTCTTTATACATACATACTAGTTACGAGTATACTATCTCTTTATCAACCAGTCTATATTAGCAGCAGACACAGTACAGTGCGGTAGTTCACGGCTGTGGCTACCTCTGTGTCGGCACTCGGCAGCCCGTCCATAATTGTATATACCACCTAACCGTGGTTTTTTTTTCTTTCTTTATACATACATACTAGTTACGAGTATACTATCTCTTTATCAACCAGTCTATATATTAGCAGCAGACACAGTACAGTGCGGTAGTTCACGGCTGTGGCTACCTCTGTGTCGGCACTCGGCAGCCCGTCCATAATTGTATATACCACCTAACCGTGGTTTTTCTTTCTTTCTTTATACATACATACTAGTTACGAGTATACTATCTCTTTATCAACCAGTCTATATATTAGCAGCAGACACAGTACAGTGCGGTAGTTCACGGCTGTGGCTACCTCTGTGTCGGCACTCGGCAGCCCGTCCATAATTGTATATACCACCTAACCGTGGTTTTTTTTTCTTTCTTTATACATACATACTAGTTACGAGTATACTATCTCTTTATCAACCAGTCTATATATTAGCAGCAGACACAGTACAGTGCGGTAGTTCACGGCTGTGGCTACCTCTGTGTCGGCACTCGGCAGCCCGTCCATAATTGTATATACCACCTAACCGTGGTTTTTTTTTCTTTCTTTATACATACATACTAGTTACGAGTATACTATCTCTTTATCAACCAGTCTATATTAGCAGCAGACACAGTACAGTGCGGTAGTTCACGGCTGTGGCTACCTCTGTGTCGGCACTCGGCAGCCCGTCCATAATTGTATATACCACCTAACCGTGGTTTTTTTTTCTTTCTTTATACATACATACTAGTTACGAGTATACTATCTCTTTATCAACCAGTCTATATATTAGCAGCAGACACAGTACAGTGCGGTAGTTCACGGCTGTGGCTACCTCTGTGTCGGCACTCGGCAGCCCGTCCATAATTGTATATACCACCTAACCGTGGTTTTTTTTTCTTTCTTTATAGTCATACTAGTTACGAGTATAATATCTCTTTATCAACCAGTCTATATTAGCAGCAGACACAGTACAGTGCGGTAGTTCACGGCTGTGGCTACCTCTGTGTCGGCACTCGGCAGCCCGTCCATAATTGTATATACCACCTAACCGTGGTTTTTTTTTCTTTCTTTATACATACATACTAGTTACGAGTATACTATCTCTTTATCAACCAGTCTATATTAGCAGCAGACACAGTACAGTGCGGTAGTTCACGGCTGTGGCTACCTCTGTGTCGGCACTCGGCAGCCCGTCCATAATTGTATATACCACCTAACCGTGGTTTTTTTTTCTTTCTTTATACATACATACTAGTTACGAGTATACTATCTCTTTATCAACCAGTCTATATATTAGCAGCAGACACAGTACAGTGCGGTAGTTCACGGCTGTGGCTACCTCTGTGTCGGCACTCGGCAGCCCGTCCATAATTGTATATACCACCTAACCGTGTTTTTTTTTTCTTTCTTTATACATACATACTAGTTACGAGTATACTATCTCTTTATCAACCAGTCTATATATTAGCAGCAGACACAGTACAGTGCGGTAGTTCACGGCTGTGGCTACCTCTGTGTCGGCACTCGGCAGCCCGTCCATAATTGTATATACCACCTAACCGTGGTTTTTTTTTCTTTCTTTATACATACATACTAGTTACGAGTATACTATCTCTTTATCAACCAGTCTATATTAGCAGCAGACACAGTACAGTGCGGTAGTTCACGGCTGTGGCTACCTCTGTGTCGGCACTCGGCAGCCCGTCCATAATTGTATATACCACCTAACCGTGGTTTTTTTTTCTTTCTTTATACATACATACTAGTTACGAGTATACTATCTCTTTATCAACCAGTCTATATATTAGCAGCAGACACAGTACAGTGCGGTAGTTCACGGCTGTGGCTACCTCTGTGTTGGCACTCGGCAGCCCGTCCATAATTGTATATACCACCTAACCGTGGTTTTTTTTTCTTTCTTTATACATACATACTAGTTACGAGTATACTATCTCTTTATCAACCAGTCTATATTAGCAGCAGACACAGTACAGTACGGTAGTTCACGGCTGTGGCTACCTCTGTGTCTGCACTCGGCAGGCAGTCCATAATTGTATACTAGTATCCATCTCCATTGTTTACCTGAGGTGCCTTTTAGTTGTGCCTATTAAAATATGGAGAACAAAAATGTTGAGGTTCCAAAATTAGGGAAAGATCAAGATCCACTTCCACCTCGTGCTGAAGCTGCTGCCACTAGTCATGGCCGAGACGATGAAATGCCAGCAACGTCGTCTGCCAAGGCCGATGCCCAATGTCATAGTACAGAGCATGTCAAATCCAAAACACCAAATATCAGAAAAAAAAGGACTCCAAAACCTAAAATAAAATTGTCGGAGGAGAAGCGTAAACTTGCCAATATGCCATTTACGACACGGAGTGGCAAGGAACGGCTGAGGCCCTGGCCTATGTTCATGGCTAGTGGTTCAGCTTCACATGAGGATGGAAGCACTCAGCCTCTCGCTAGAAAAAAGAAAAGACTCAAGCTGGCAAAAGCAGCACAGCAAAGAACTGTGCATTCTTCGAAATCCCAAATCCACAAGGAGAGTCCAATTGTGTCGGTTGCGATGCCTGACCTTCCCAACACTGGACGTGAAGAGCATGCGCCTTCCACCATTTGCACGCCCCCTGCAAGTGCTGGAAGGAGCACCCGCAGTCCAGTTCCTGATAGTCAGATTGAAGATGTCAGTGTTGAAGTACACCAGGATGAGGAGGATATGGGTGTTGCTGGCGCTGGGGAGGAAATTGACCAGGAGGATTCTGATGGTGAGGTGGTTTGTTTAAGTCAGGCACCCGGGGAGACACCTGTTGTCCGTGGGAGGAATATGGCCGTTGACATGCCAGGTGAAAATACCAAAAAAATCAGCTCTTCGGTGTGGAGGTATTTCACCAGAAATGCGGACAACAGGTGTCAAGCCGTGTGTTCCCTTTGTCAAGCTGTAATAAGTAGGGGTAAGGACGTTAACCACCTCGGAACATCCTCCCTTATACGTCACCTGCAGCGCATTCATAATAAGTCAGTGACAAGTTCAAAAACTTTGGGTGACAGCGGAAGCAGTCCACTGACCAGTAAATCCCTTCCTCTTGTAACCAAGCTCACGCAAACCACCCCACCAACTCCCTCAGTGTCAATTTCCTCCTTCCCCAGGAATGCCAATAGTCCTGCAGGCCATGTCACTGGCAATTCTGACGAGTCCTCTCCTGCCTGGGATTCCTCCGATGCATCCTTGCGTGTAACGCCTACTGCTGCTGGCGCTGCTGTTGTTGCCGCTGGGAGTCGATGGTCATCCCAGAGGGGAAGTCGTAAGCCCACTTGTACTACTTCCAGTAAGCAATTGACTGTTCAACAGTCCTTTGCGAGGAAGATGAAATATCACAGCAGTCATCCTACTGCAAAGCGGATAACTGAGGCCTTGACAACTATGTTGGTGTTAGACGTGCGTCCGGTATCCGCCGTTAGTTCACAGGGAACTAGACAATTTATTGAGGCAGTGTGCCCCCGTTACCAAATACCATCTAGGTTCCACTTCTCTAGGCAGGCGATACCGAGAATATACACGGACGTCAGAAAAAGACTCACCAGTGTCCTAAAAAATGCAGTTGTACCCAATGTCCACTTAACCACGGACATGTGGACAAGTGGAGCAGGGCAGGGTCAGGACTATATGACTGTGACAGCCCACTGGGTAGATGTATGGACTCCCGCCGCAAGAACAGCAGCGGCGGCACCAGTAGCAGCATCTCGCAAACGCCAACTCTTTCCTAGGCAGGCTACGCTTTGTATCACCGCTTTCCAGAATACGCACACAGCTGAAAACCTCTTACGGCAACTGAGGAAGATCATCGCGGAATGGCTTACCCCAATTGGACTCTCCTGTGGATTAGTGGCATCGGACAACGCCAGCAATATTGTGTGTGCATTAAATATGGGCAAATTCCAGCACGTCCCATGTTTTGCACATACCTTGAATTTGGTGGTGCAGAATTTTTTAAAAAACGACAGGGGCGTGCAAGAGATGCTGTCGGTGGCCAGAAGAATTGCGGGACACTTTCGGCGTACAGGCACCACGTACAGAAGACTGGAGCACCACCAAAAACTACTGAACCTGCCCTGCCATCATCTGAAGCAAGAAGTGGTAACGAGGTGGAATTCAACCCTCTATATGCTTCAGAGGTTGGAGGAGCAGCAAAAGGCCATTCAAGCCTATACAATTGAGCACGATATAGTAGGTGGAATGCACCTGTCTCAAGCGCAGTGGAGAATGATTTCAACGTTGTGCAAGGTTCTGATGCCCTTTGAACTTGCCACACGTGAAGTCAGTTCAGACACTGCCAGCCTGAGTCAGGTCATTCCCCTCATCAGGCTTTTGCAGAAGAAGCTGGAGACATTGAAGGAGGAGCTAACACGGAGCGATTCCGCTAGGCATGTGGGACTTGTGGATGGAGCCCTTAATTCGCTTAACAAGGATTCACGGGTGGTCAATCTGTTGAAATCAGAGCACTACATTTTGGCCACCGTGCTCGATCCTAGATTTAAAGCCTACCTTGGATCTCTCTTTCCGGCAGACACAAGTCTGCTGGGGTTGAAAGACCTGCTGGTGACAAAATTGTCAAGTCAAGCGGAACGCGACCTGTCAACATCTCCTCCTTCACATTCTCCCGCAACTGGGGGTGCGAGGAAAAGGCTCAGAATTCCGAGCCCACCCGCTGGCGGTGATGCAGGGCAGTCTGGAGCGACTGCTGATGCTGACATCTGGTCCGGACTGAAGGACCTGACAACGATTACGGACATGTCGTCTACTGTCACTGCATATGATTCTCTCAACATTGATAGAATGGTGGAGGATTATATGAGTGACCGCATCCAAGTAGGCACGTCACACAGTCCGTACTTATACTGGCAGGAAAAAGAGGCAATTTGGAGGCCCTTGCACAAACTGGCTTTATTCTACCTAAGTTGCCCTCCCACAAGTGTGTACTCCGAAAGAGTGTTTAGTGCCGCCGCTCACCTTGTCAGCAATCGGCGTACGAGGTTACATCCAGAAAATGTGGAGAAGATGATGTTCATTAAAATGAATTATAATCAATTCCTCCGCGGAGACATTGACCAGCAGCAATTGCCTCCACAAAGTACACAGGGAGCTGAGATGGTGGATTCCAGTGGGGACGAATTGATAATCTGTGAGGAGGGGGATGTACACGGTGATATATCGGAGGGTGATGATGAGGTGGACATCTTGCCTCTGTAGAGCCAGTTTGTGCAAGGAGAGATTAATTGCTTCTTTTTTGGGGGGGTCCAAACCAACCCGTCATATCAGTCACAGTCGTGTGGCAGACCCTGTCACTGAAATGATGGGTTGGTTAAAGTGTGCATGTCCTGTTTTGTTTATACAACATAAGGGTGGGTGGGAGGGCCCAAGGACAATTCCATCTTGCACCTCTTTTTTCTTTTCTTTTTCTTTGCATCATGTGCTGATTGGGGAGGGTTTTTTGGAAGGGACATCCTGCGTGACACTGCAGTGCCACTCCTAAATGGGCCCGGTGTTTGTGTCGGCCACTAGGGTCGCTAATCTTACTCACACAGTCAGCTACCTCATTGCGCCTCTTTTTTTCTTTGCGTCATGTGCTGTTTGGGGAGGGTTTTTTGGAAGGGACATCCTGCGTGACACTGCAGTGCCACTCCTAGATGGGCCCGGTGTTTGTGTCGGCCACTAGGGTCGCTAATCTTACTCACACAGCTACCTCATTGCGCCTCTTTTTTTCTTTGCGTCATGTGCTGTTTGGGGAGGGTTTTTTGGAAGGGACATCCTGCGTGACACTGCAGTGCCACTCCTAGATGGGCCCGGTGTTTGTGTCGGCCACTAGGGTCGCTAATCTTACTCACACAGCTACCTCATTGCGCCTCTTTTTTTCTTTGCGTCATGTGCTGTTTGGGGAGGGTTTTTTGGAAGGGCCATCCTGCGTGACACTGCAGTGCCACTCCTAAATGGGCCCGGTGTTTGTGTCGGCCACTAGGGTCGCTAATCTTACTCACACAGCTACCTCATTGCGCCTCTTTTTTTCTTTGCGTCATGTGCTGTTTGGGGAGGGTTTTTTGGAAGGGACATCCTGCGTGACACTGCAGTGCCACTCCTAGATGGGCCCGGTGTTTGTGTCGGCCACTAGGGTCGCTTATCTTACTCACACAGCGACCTCGGTGCAAATTTTAGGACTAAAAATAATATTGTGAGGTGTGAGGTATTCAGAATAGACTGAAAATGAGTGTAAATTATGGTTTTTGAGGTTAATAATACTTTGGGATCAAAATGACCCCCAAATTCTATGATTTAAGCTGTTTTTTAGTGTTTTTTGAAAAAAACACCCGAATCCAAAACACACCCGAATCCGACAAAAAAAATTCGGTGAGGTTTTGCCAAAACGCGTTCGAACCCAAAACACGGCCGCGGAACCGAACCCAAAACCAAAACACAAAACCCGAAAAATTTCAGGCGCTCATCTCTAGTTTCCATACAGGGGGCCGTGAGACCCTGGGGTTCCTTGGGAAAGGTGGGAAGGGGGGGATAGGGGAGGCCTTGCAGTGGTGCTGTAGTTTGGTGGTCCATGAACAATTCAAATTGCTTATAGTGAATTTAATCGGCAAAACCAGTCCTTAACCACATAACTGAACCTAAGGTTAACATATTATAAACACTATTTACTTCATTTTATATTTTTTTCTAAATTTCTCACTAAGAAACTATGGTCTTGGGGTGCCATGACAGAAATTCTGAAACTCTAGGGCAGGGGTGTCAAACTCGCAGCTCCTACCGCATCCTTTTGTGGCCCGCGGGCAGGGGTCCTTTTGCGGCCCAACCACCTTGCTTGCATCGAGGGCAGGAGAGCACAGCGCACACCTCTCTTGCTCCCCAGTCCAATCTCCGGCGATGGCACGAGTATCTTAAATCAGGTGCCGGTCCGTGTTCACGGACCAGAAGCCAATCAGGAGCAGTGCCAGAATCTTTGCTTTCTATGTGCAGTGCCATCTTCCCAAAGAAATCACCATGAAGACGGCGCCACTGCCACTGGCTACAGCACAGGCATACTGGGGAGGGGTAGCAAACTGGGGCTTCTGCCAGGCCCCTCCAGCAGCCCCTTTACCAATGCTCGTCTTTTGTTGTTTTTATAACAACATGGTGACGACACTGTAGCAAAGAGATTTTCAACCCTTTACATCTCGCGGCACACTGAACAAGATTTAAGTATTGCCAAGGCACATTCAAATATAATGGTGATGCATGGTGCAGTTGCATGTCCTATGATGTCATGTTACAGCTTCTCCATAGGTAACGCCTGAGCCACATCTGAGAAAGCCAGAAGAGCCCAACACTGCCCGGGTCCTAAATAAGAACTGGCTCTGCAACCACTAAACCCACCAGTATTGATCGTTCCAGGGCCTCAGTAACGGCAAAACACTGACGGGCCTGGATGTGCTTCTATGGCGGCACACCTGGAGACTGCTCAGGGCACACTAGTTTTCATCGTTTTGTCCTTAAATGAGGTTATCATTGAAACACTGGAACAGTAATAAACAACATAACAACAGTGGAAATTGGGTTCACACAAAGCCTTACATAGCCAAAGATAAATAGGGACACCCTACAATAAAAATATATACATATAATAAAACTGTAAAGGTTGTGTCTGTACATAGACATTTTTTTATTGAGAATTATACTTCTAGGGACTGTTTATGGACCATGGAGACAAAAAAAAAAGTGAAATTTAGACTGTGTCTGTACGTTCTGGCATCACACAAAAACTACTGTATGAATTTATATCACATTTTCACTGTTGTATAGCTTAGTGACCTAGAAAAGGACTCAGGTATGTATGGTCTCGATCTAACATCAGGGAGAGGAACAATAAATTAACAACCAGATGCTTGCAGTGTGCAGGCTCCTCAAGTCCAAAAAGGATGTGGTTACAATACCAGCGCTGGCATCATGAACACTGACTAGCCCGCCAGTTGGCATGCCGAGCAACAGGGACTATTCCCATAGAGTGGGATAGAACCTGTGGCAAGCGCAATGAGCCCGCAAGGGTCTTTGTTGTGCTGGCCGAAATCCCCCCTGCTGGCCATCTGACAGACGGAATCCCGGCGTCGGTATGGTGACCGCCAGTCTCCCAACCACCGATCACCCAATACCAACCTGTCCAAAATGACAATACAGTATGAGTGGAATTATTACACTCACTTAGTGCAGTTGGACTTCCAGCATATAGCACTGCACTGACAGTTGGTGTTCCGGTCATGCTTCTGCAGACCTTGACTCTGCCTAGGTTATACTGTTTTCAGCTAGAAAGCTGTCCAATCTGATTTTGAATGCATTTACAGAGTCCGCCATTATTACCTTCTCCGGCAGGGAGTTCCAAATCTTTATTGCCCTGAAGAACCCCTTCCTACGTTTTGTATGGAATTTTCTCTCCTCTAACCTCAGTGAGTGTCCATGTGTCCTATACAGAGTTCTATTAATAAACAAATCCCCTGCTAACTCCTTGTAATGACCCTTTACATATTTGAAGATATTAATAATATCTCCTCTTAGATGCCTCTTTTCTAGAGTATACATATTTAACATAGTTAGCCTTTCCTCGTACTCCAGTGTCTCAAACCCTTTAATCAGTTTAGTAGCACGCCTTTGAACTCTTTTGAGTTCTCCAATATCTTTTTTATAATATGGTGCCAAAAACTGAACACAATATTCCAGGTGCGGACGTACCAATGATTTGTACAGCGGCATGATTACATTCTCGTCCCTGGTCTCAATACCCCGTTTTATGCAAGCAAGGACTTTACTTGTCTTCTTCACTGCATTTTGACACTGTGTACTGCTATTGAGTGTATTATCTATGAGGACCCCCAAATCTTTTTCCACTACTGATACGCCTATATTTTCCCCATTAAGTGAATAGGATGCAAGTTTGTTTTTAATCCCAAAATGCATAGCTTTGCATTTTTCAATATTGAACCTCATTCCCCATTTAGACACCCAGAATTCAAGTTTAAATAAGTGATTCTGTAGAGACTCCACATCTATTTCTGAATTAATTACCTTACACAGTTTAGTATCATCTGCAAAGATTGATACTATGCTTCCCAGGCCTATTCCTAGGTCATTAATACATATATTGAACAGTAGCGGACCAAATATGGACCCTTGTGGTATACCGCTGACTACTAGTGCCCAGCTGGAGAACATCTCATTGACCACTACTCGTTGTACCCTGTTATCCAGCCAATTACCTATCCATGTACAAATAGTGTATCCTAGGCCAAGTTCCCTTAATTTGATGATCAGTCTCTTGTGAGGCACTGTATTGAAGGCTTTTGCAAAATCTAAATAGACCACATCCACTGCTTTTCCCTGGTTAAGATTATCGCTCACTTCGTCGTAGAAGCTAATTAAGTTAGTTTGACATGATCTGTCGCTCACAAACCCATGGTAACGCCTGCTCATAAACTTAGTATTCCGCAGATAATCCTTTATGCTATCCCTCAAAATTCCTTCCAATATTTTACCCACTATAGAGGTTAAACTAACTGGTCTATAGTACCGAGGATGATTTTTAGAACCCTTTTTAAATAATGGCACTACCTCAGCTATACGCCAATCCATCGGTACCATACCCGATTTAATGGAACTATAGAAAATCAAGTATAAGGGTCTTGCAAGCTGTGCCTTAAGCTCCATAATAACCCTTGTATGAAAACCATTTGGTCCCGGTGATTTATTAATCTTTATGTTGCTTAGTCTCTCCAGGACTATTTCCTCACTTAAACAAGCATCTAGCCAAGAATCATTACCTTCACTGTCGTTATGCACTACTAACACCGTCTGATCCTCCCTGGTGAAAAAAAGCTGTTCAGTATATCTGCTTTTATTTTGACATTGTTTCCAAGGCTCGCAGTTCATCTTTTAATGGGCCTATGTTCTATTTTTTTTAACCATTTAATGTTTATGTATTTATAAAACTCTTTTGAATTGGCTTTATTCTCTATAGCAATTTGTTATTCGTTTACAATTGTAGCTGCCCTTATTACTTTTTTGCATCTTTTATTGCATTCTTTGTAATACTGGAATGACTCCTCCCCTCCATTAGTTTTAAATGCTTTAAAAGAACACCTCTTTTTAGCCATTGCTTCTTTGACATCCTTATTAAGCCACATTGATTTGAGTCTATTACTCTTGCATTTACTGCCCAAGGGTATGAATTTGTGAATATTGCTATCAAGCAACCCTTTTAAAGCATCCCACATTTCCGATGTGTCTTTACTATGAAACAAAACTTCCCAGTCAATGTCGTTTAGCATATTGAAGTTAGCTTTTCTAAAGTTGAATGTTTTTGTTGATTCCTTATAGCTATGTTTCTTGAAACTGATGCTGAATGTGATCATATAGCGATCACTGTTTCCCAAGGTCTCCCCAACTGTAATGTTTGATATAATGTCCACATTATTGGTAATAACTTGGTCCAGAACATTATAACCTCTGGTTGGGTCCTCGACTAATTGAGACAAGTATTGATCCTTTAATGTGCTTAGAATCCTGCTGCTCCTAATTTTTACACATGAATCGTTACTCCAGTTTATACCAGGATAGTTAAAAATCCCCTAACACTAGGATGTCCCCCATTCCCGCAGCTTTTTCAATTTGCTGTGAGAGCAGTTCCTCGTCACGTATGCTAATATCTGGTTGCTTGTAGCATGTGCCAATGACTAGTTTCTTTATTTCAGTGCCCCCACTAGTGATCTCAATCCATAATAATTCCACATTATCACCAGTCCCCTCGTAAATAACATATATTAAGTTTGGTTTTAGAGATGGTTTTACATAGAGACAAACCCCTCCTCCCCTTTTGGTAGCCCTGTCCCTCCTGAGAAGTGAATATCCCTCCAAATTAGTAACCTAGTCGTGAGAGTCGTCCCACCATGTTTCCGTAATACCTATAATATCATACTGATTTTTTGATACATGCCATTCCAATTCCCCCATTTTACCTGATAGGCTTCTTGCTTTCGCAAGCATTTATGTGAATATTTCCTTTGCCCTTTTGCTTTAATGGTAACTTACCATTATTTACAAGTGCCTTTCTAGAATTACTCTTACCAACTGTTATTCTATTCTCTACCTTACCCCCCATCAGGGGTTAAGGTGCAATCAGTGAGATTGCTGGACTATTCAGGGAGTTTGGGAAATTTCTTCTATTTCAGGGAGTCTCCTGCAGAATGAGGGAGAGTAGGCAAGTATGTTTATACCAACAGAATAATGTACAAAAAGACTGCAAACTACATGTACAGTAGTTTAATTTGGACCACATGGCCTGCCTGGTAGTGGTATCACATCCTATAGCAACAATACACTGTTCAACACTTAAGTCACGTAATCGGTCAGGCAGAGATGCACCTCTCTGCCGGTAACCTCAGGGTACCATATGTAAAATGTGGCACTGGTGCTCCCGAACTGTGCCATGTGGAACGCAAAACTGGATATAAGCAGCTAGCTACTCTTGTGGAATGCAACAACTTCTAATGCAGCTACCAGTTAGCAAGCAACATCAGTGCACATGTGCAGACCAGTAGGGACCATATGGTAGCACTGATCCCAAGTTTTGAATGACCAGCTAAACTACAGGAATAATTTATTAAACTCAATAAAACAGGAGTTAAAGGGAATGTCTCATATCAGCACATCCCTAGGCATACAATGCTAGCAAACTCAATGTGGTATTAGAATATTACTAGAGATGTGCACAGGACCATTTTTGCTGGATTTGCAATTGGCCCTGATTCGTCATCCGGCTTTGTATTTGGTTTTTGCCAAACTGCCGTGACTGGTTTTGTTTTTTTGTTTTCAAAAATTGACAAACAAAACTAAAATCACATAATTTGGGCCTTTTTTTTGTTCCATGGGGGTGATTCAGACCTGATCCTAGATGTGCTAAATTTAGCACATTTATGATCAGATTCTCTGACATGCGGGGGGACGCCCAGCACAGGGCTAGTATGCCCCATATGTTAGGCGCCCGCATGAGACCCACAGCCATTTTTGTGATAGCATCGGCTGCGTGTGATGTCATGCAGCTGCACCGACTACGCCCCCTGTTTCTCCGTTGCCGCTCCTGTTTTGAAGTCTCGTCCCCGCAATACTCCATCTCCGTCTTTGAAATGGAGCGTTGCCTCCTCCCCCCCCCCCCCCCCCGTGTTCATCTCTGCCTCATAGACAGGCAGAAGCAATCGCATTTTCTGTGGGGCGCCGTAGAAAATGCAGGCGCATGCGCAGGATGGGCCCTGCGCAGGATCCCGCATCCTCTTAGCAATTTTTACCGTTGGATCGCTTATTGCGATTGCGATCCAACCTTAATCAGGCTCTATTTGTAAAATATAAAATATACATCACAAGATTAGATGCCACTAAGGCCCTCATTCCGAGTTGTTCGCTCGCAAGCTGCTTTTAGCAGCTTTGCACACGCTAAGTCGCCGCCTACTGGGTGTGAATCTTAGCTTCTCAAAATTGCGACCGACGGATTCGCAATATTGCGAATAGACCTTTCTTAGCAGTTTCTGAGTAGCTCCGGACTTAGCCATTGCGATCATTTCAGTCAGTTTCGTTCCTGGTTTGACGTCACAAACACACCCAGCATTCGCCCAGACACTCCCCCGTTTCTCCAGCCACTCCCGCGTTTTTCCCAGAAACGGTAGCGTTGTTTCCAACACACCCACAAAACGGCCAGTTTCCGCCCAGAAACACCCACTTCCTGTCAATCACATTACGATCACCAGAACGAAGAAAAAACCTCGTAATGCCGTGAGTAAAATACCTAACTGCATAGCAAATTTACATTGCGCATGCGCAGTAAGCGGAAAATCGCAAAATAACGAAAATCAGCAACGAGCGAACAACTCGGAATGACCACCTAAGTGAGCAAAACTGCCGGCAAATGGCAGTAATAAAATTTTTCTCATGTAATAATTTTAAGTCACATTTCCCTTAGGTCAGTCATGTAAAAGACAAGGGCCTCAAACCAGAAATAACCAGTCTTAGCCGGTCTGGTGGGGTGTGTGAGGTCATGCTGTGATGTCATAATGGAAACTGCCTATGTCAGGGCTATGCTGTTGCTGTCTCTTGCATATGCTTTCAGAGGCCTGGCACGGCATATCACACTGGTAGAAGGTTAGTGACTGGACAAAGATAAGAGCAGCTTATTTTGAATCGTCGGCAGACGTTTAGCATGACTATTATAATATATGACTTACGACCTTGGGGATAGCATAGTATTGGATAAAAACAAAATCTCACACCTACTGGGACAGTGCCATTACTTAACATCCACAAGCGGATGCAAATGGGCCATTGGAGATATATGAAGGGTGCTTTACTCTCTCTCTCTCTGCCTGCCTAAATCCCAGTGTGCCAGTGTTGCACGCTGATCCATTTTTATTAATATGTAGAGATGTAAGAGAATTAAATTGTGCTTTAATCATTACCTTTGTTTTTATCCAGTACTATATACAGATGTAGCCATGCTGATCATGGCTACATCTGAGGGAAACGTGCACCCTCGACGCAGCAATGCGCACCTGTGCCTAGCTATGTCGAGTTGCGGCATTTGCCGCCCCCATCCATGTGAATGGGGCACACACATGTCTTAGATGTCCAGATGTACGCGGTGCGGTCGCGACTAGCAAGGCGCAATCACCTTAAGATGTAGCCACAACGAGAATAGCTACATTTGTACAGTTGTAATTCCTGTTAGCGTCAGAAATGAATGCTATGGTGGTTATGACTGTCCCCCTCCCCCCTCATTCCCACTCAGGGAGTGTGGGGGGATGGGGACAGTCATAACCCATAGGGGTACAGGGGAAACCACCGGTGGGCCCTACTGTCTGGGGGCCCACCTCCTCATCTATGGATCAGGTCCCGTCTGTGCACTTGAATTGTACATTATACATATTATCTACAGTGCATTGCAGTTATTAATCTGGTACATTATCATGCATGTACTAGCAGTATTTACTATATATATTTATCATGGGCCCTATACCATGTTAGCCAAGCCTCTGTGGCAGCAGGCCACACCCCTAAGCATGGGCCTTTACCTCTGCATTCCCCCGGTGGGCTCTCCATGCCCCACTCATTTCTTGCTCTCTTTTTTCACTCTCTAACCATTGACGTATAGGTGCGTTTTTCTCCTGCCGGGTAAATAGGTCAAGATATCAGATTTGAGGTGACAGATGGGAAGACTGGGTTAGGCAAGGTTAGTTGGAGGGCAGGTGGTCTGGGCAAACCAGGGACGTGCAGTCAGGGAAGGCAGGGGAGGCAGTGCCTCCCCTGTCATTAATGATTAAAATAATATAAAGAAGATACTTATGACACATACTGTATTCTGTGTCATAACTAAGTATCTCCTTTATATTAATCTAATCATTATCCCTGTTTAAATGTGTTTGGGAGGCACCGATCGTGGTGCCTCCCAGTGTGAATGGGGAAGGGTGTGGGAGCGGGGGGGCAGGGGTGGGCGGGGCCTAGCCATCGGTATTAAAAGTCCATTGGAAATGCATGGGAAAGCGGCACCATTAGAGGTGCTGCTTTCATACAGGGACGTGCTTTCAACCCATGAAAGCACGCCCCTGTCAGTGAGGCCACAGTGATTGGCCAGAGGATCCGTCACTGGATCCGCTGCCATCACTATATGGGTGCGCGGAGGTGTGGGCATTGGTGGCAGTGAGAGTATTAGTGGCACTGCCATTCTGCAGAGTTTGGCAGCGGAGCAGTACCAATTTCAAAAATGGCACCTCAGCGTAATTTTTTAAATTCAAGATGGCAACCACGAGCCAATCACGGCTCGCTGCGTCATCACCCCAGCCCCTCCGGCTGACTTATATAAGTCAGCACGAGGCATCTGCGTCAGTCCGACGGCGGAAGAGCTCCTTAAGAAAGAAGACGCTGGAAGTCCTGGATGGGCTGTAGCCATGCAAACGAGCTTTAAGGCCGCCGCCCCCAGGTGAAGACCCTGAATAATAAACTTTTTTTTAAAGATGGTGTGGTGTTTTTATTTTAATATTTTCTTTACAGGTGGACTACAGGTGCCAGCGGGCCCTTTATGTCCGGACATGCTGGTTCTCCAAGTGCTATGCAAAAAAGCTTAAAAGCCACCATCCACCATGTGAAGACGCTGGAAGCCCCGGGAAGGCGGCAGCCATGCAAAAGAGCTTAAAGGCCGCTGTCTCCCCGGTGAAGATGCTGGAAGCCCTGGGGAGGCAGCGCCCCCCCCAGTGAAGGCGTCGGAAGCCCTGGAGAGGCGGCAGCCATGCAAAAAAGCTTAAAGGCCGCCGCCCCCAGGTGAAGACCCTGAATAATAAACTTTTTTTTAAAGACGGAGTATTGTTTTTATTTTAATATTTTCTTTACAGGTGGACTACAGGTGCCAGCGGGCCCTTTATGTCCGGACATGCTGGCACTTGTGGTTCTCAAAGTGCTATGCAAAAAAGCTTAAAAGCCACCATCCACCATGTGAAGACGCTGGAAGCCCCGGGAAGGCGGCAGCCATGCAAAAGAGCTTAAAGGCCGCTGTCTCCCCGGTGAAGACGCTGGAAGCCCTGGGGAGGCGGCGGCCCCCCCGGTGAAGGCGTCGGAAGCCCTGGAGAGGCGGCAGCCATGCAAAAAAGCTTAAAGGCCCCCGCCCCCAGGTGAAGACCCTGACTAATAAACTTTTTTTTAAAGACGGAGTGGTGTTTTTATTTTAATATTTTTTTTACAGGTGGACTACAGGTGCCAGTGGGCCCTTTATGTCCGGACATGCTGGCACTTGTGGTTCTCCAAGTGCTATGCAAAAAAGCTTAAAAGCCACCATCCACCAGGTGAAGACGCTGGAAGCCCCGGGAAGGCGGCAGCCATGCAAAAGAGCTTAAAGGCCGCTGCCTCCCAGGTGAAGACGCCGGAGAAAGACGACGGAAGCCCTGGGGAGGCGGCGGCCCCCCAGGTGAAGACGGCGGAAGCCCTGGAGAGGCAGTGGCCATGCAAAAGTGCTTAAATGCCGCCATCCCCAGCTGAAGACCCTGACTAATAAAAAAAAAATTCAAGACGGTGTGGTGTTTTTATTTTAATATTTTCTTTACAGGTGCCAGGGGGCCCTTTATGTCCGGATATGCTGGCAATTGTGGTTCTCCAAGTGCTATGCAAAAGAGCTTAACAGCCACCGCCCACCAGGTGAAGAAGCTGGAAGCCCTGGGAAGGCGGCAGCCATGCTAAAGAACTTAAAGGCTGCCGCCCCCAGGTGAAGACCCTGACTAATAAACTTTTTTCTTAAAGACGGTGTGGTGTTTTTAAAGAAGAAGAGGAAGACAAAGAAGAAGAAGGAGAAGAAGAAGAAGAAGAAGAAGAAGAAGAAGAAGAAGTAGTAGTAGTAGAACAAAAATAGGCTACATTTTGCTTAAAATAAAAATAGACATTTATTTTTTAAATATATTTTGCTTGAAGTTGTCTTAATAAATACATTCTCTCAAAAGGTGAAGAAATGACACATACTTAGGGAGACAAATATATTAGGAGAGTTTAAAACCATGCATTGTTTATTCTACACAAGAGAGTACCATGTGAGGCAGCCATTTTGGGTCCACTACATAGATTACACTGTGCTATAAGTAAAACATGGCAGTAAGGCATACAAAGGTAAAATGAAAAGCAACTAACAGGACACCTAGTTTGCAGCTTACGCAGTAAGGAAAATGGTCTTACTCTATAATTGCTTTTAGATATCTTTCTCCTTTATATCTATTTTAAAGTTAGCTGAGGGGAAAATAACAATACAGGCTCCAGTTACATTATAAAATAATAAAAAAAAATTCTCTGACCAAAAAATAAAAATGTATAATAATTCTCCAACACTCTGAAGATGGTAAGCTCATACTGTGAATTGCATAAAATATTTCTATGAACCCCACTTAATCACTGTTACACACTGGTTCTCACTGAGCGGAGGCTGAGATGAGAGGGGTGTTATTCGGCAGGATCACTGGAAGTGTTGTGGATCTCTGATAATCTCAGGTCTCTGAGGAGTTAAGTGAAAAACTACTGTCTCCCACTGTGATGCTCTAAGACATTGACAAGATGCCGCCGCATTTATGTGCAGGATTTAGGTCAGCAGCCATCTTGGTACAGGCAGTGAAGCCTTCCTGAAGGAACAGTATGGAATCTGCGCAGTAGCGCTCTCCCCTTTCAACACTTTTTATATACAAATAGGATAATAATGCTAAAACTCCCGCATAGTCATCTAAATGGGATGTAGTCACCATCCCGGCGGTCAGCTTACCACCACCGGGATCCCGACCACCGAATGCAGTCAGTGGGGCCAAGGACTATTCCCACTAGTTGGTGTCCATGACACCCATAGAGAGGGAATAGAACCTGTGGCAAGGGCAGCAAGCCACCAAGCTCGCAGCGTGAAGCCCACAGCAAGGGGCTTCATTTTGCTTGCCCCTCTCCCGGCATTCTGGCAGTCAGGATCCCGTCATCGGTATGCTGACCACCAGGATCCCGGCCGCCGGTCAACAACGCATCTGAATTATTACTTGTGCCTGGTGTAGGATTTTCAAATATGTGTAGTTTACTGTATACAAGGATATAAAACCTTAAAGGAACTGAGATCTAAGGTGTATTACATGTAGTTATAAAAATAAGTTTATTTTATGGCAGTAGTTTCCATACAGGGGGCCGTGAGACCCTGGGGTTCCTTGGCAAAGGTGGGAAGGGGGGGATAGGGGAGGCCTTGCAGTGGTGCTGTAGTTTGGTGGTCCATGAACAATTCAAATTGCTTATAGTGAATTTAATCGGCAAAACCAGTCCTTCACCGCATAACTGAACCTAAGGTTAACATATTACAAACACTATTTACTTCATTTTATATTTTTTTCTAAATTTCTCACTAAGAAACTATGGTCTTGGAGTGCCATGACAGAAATTCTGAAACTCTAGGGCAGGGGTGTCAAACTCGCAGCTCCTACCGCATCCTTTTGTGGCCCGCGGGCAGGGGTCCTTTTGCGGCCCAACCACCTTGCTTGCATCGAGGGCAGGAGAGCACAGTGCACACCTCTCTTGCTCCCCAGTCCAATCTCCGGCGATGGCACGGGTATCTTAAATCAGGTGCCGGTCCGTGTTCACGGACCAGAAGCCAATCAGGAGCAGTGCCAGAGTCTTTGCTTTCTATGTGCAGTGCCATCTTCCCAAAGAAATCACCATGAAGACGGCGCCACTGCTACTGGCTACAGCACAGGCATACTGGGGAGGGGTAGCAAACTGGGGCTTCTGCCAGGCCCCTCCAGCAGCCCCTTTAACAATGCTCGTCTTTTGTTGTTTTTAGAACAACATGGTGACGACACTGTAGCAAAGAGATTTTCAACCCTTTACATCTCGTGGCACACTGAACAAGATTTAAGTATTGCCAAGGCACATTCAAATATAATGGTGATGCATGGTGCAGTTGCATGTCCTATGATGTCATGTTACAGCTTCTCCATAGGTAACGCCTGAGCCACATCTGAGAAAGCCAGAAGAGCCCAACACTGCCCGGGTCCTAAATAAGAACTGGCTCTGCAACCACTAAACCCACCAGTATTGATCGTTCCAGGGCCTCAGTAACGGCAAAACACTGACGGGCCTGGATGTGCTTCTATGGCGGCACACCTGGAGACTGCTCAGGGCACACTAGTTTTCATCGTTTTGTCCTTAAATGAGGTTATCATTGAAACACTGGAACAGTAATAAACAACATAACAACAGTGGAAATTGGGTTCACACAAAGCCTTACATAGCCAAAGATGAATAGGGACACCCTACAATAAAAATATATACATATAATAAAACTGTAAGGGTTGTGTCTGTACATAGACATTTTTTTATTGAGAATTATACTTCTAGGGACTGTTTATGGACCATGGAGACAAAAAGAAGTGAAATTTAGACTGTGTCTGTACGTTCTGGCATCACACAAAAACTACTGTATGAATTTATATCACATTTTCACTGTTGTATAGCTTAGTGACCTAGAAAAGGACTGAGGTATGTATGGTCTCGATCTAACATCTGGGAGATGAACAATAAATGAACAACCAGATGCTTGCAGTGTGCAGGCTCCTCAAGTCCAAAAAGGATGCGGTTACAATACCAGCGCTGGCATCATGAACACTGACTAGCCCGCCAGTTGGCATGCTGAGCAACAGGGACTATTCCCATAGAGTGGGATAGAACCTGTGGCAAGCGCAATGAGCCCGCAAGGGTCTTTGTTGTGCTGGCCGAAATCCCCCCTGCTGGCCATCTGACAGACGGAATCCCGGCGTCGGTATGGTGACCGCCAGTCTCCCAACCACCGATCACCCAATACCAACCTGTCCAAAATGACAATACAGTATGAGTGGAATTATTACACTCACTTAGTGCAGTTGGACTTCCAGTATATAGCACTGCACTGACAGTTGGTGTTCCGGTCATGCTTCTGCAGACCTTGACTCTGCCTAGGTTATACTGTTTTCAGCTAGAAAGCTGTCCAATCTGATTTTGAATGCATTTACAGAGTCCGCCATTATTACCTTCTCCGGCAGGGAGTTCCAAATCTTTATTGCCCTGAAGAACCCCTTCCTACGTTTTGTATGGAATTTTCTCTCCTCTAACCTCAGTGAGTGTCCATGTGTCCTATACAGAGTTCTATTAATAAACAAATCCCCTGCTAACACCTTGTAATGACCCTTTACATATTTGAAGATATTAATAATATCTCCTCTTAGACCCTTCTTTTCTAGAGTATACATATTTAACATAGTTAGCCTTTCCTCGTACTCCAGTGTCTCTAACCCTTTAATCAGTTTAGTAGCACGCCTTTGAACTCTTTCGAGTTCTCCAATATCTTTTTTATAATATGGTGCCAAAAACTGAACACAATATTCCAGTTGCGGACGTACCAATGATTTGTACAGCGGCATGATTACATCCTCGTCCCTGGTCTCAATACCCCGTTTTATGCAAGCAAGGACTTTACTTGTCTTCTTCACTGCATTTTGACACTGTGTACTGCTATTGAGTGTATTATCTATGAGGACCCCCAAATCTTTTTCCACTACTGATACCCCTATATTTTCCCCATTAAGTGAATAGGATGCAAGTTTGTTTTTAATCCCAAAATGCATAGCTGTGCATTTTTCAATATTGAACCTCATTCCCCATTTAGACACCCAGAATTCAAGTTTAAATAAGTCATTCTGTAGAGACTCCACATCTATTTCTGAATTAATTACCTTACACAGTTTAGTATCATCTGCAAAGATTGATACTATGCTTCCCAGGCCTATTCCTAGGTCATTAATACATATATTGAACAGTAGCGGACCAAATATGGACCCTTGTGGTATACCGCTGACTACTAGTGCCCAGCTGGAGAACATCTCATTGACCACTACTCGTTGTACCCTGTTATCCAGCCAATTACCTATCCATGTACAAATAGTGTATCCTAGGCCAAGTTCCCTTAATTTGATGATCAGTCTCTTGTGAGGCACTGTATTGAAGGCTTTTGCAAAATCTAAATAGACCACATCCACTGCTTTTCCCTGGTTAAGATTATCGCTCACTTCGTCGTAGAAGCTAATTAAGTTAGTTTGACATGATCTGTCGCTCACAAACCCATGGTAACGCCTGCTCATAAACTTAGTATTCCGCAGATAATCCTCTATGCTATCCCTCAAAATTCCTTCCAATATTTTACCCACTATAGAGGTTAAACTAACTGGTCTATAGTACCCAGGATGATTTTTAGAACCCTTTTTAAATAATGGCACTACCTCAGCTATACGCCAATCCATCGGTACCATACCCGATTTAATGGAACTATAGAAAATCAAGTATAAGGGTCTTGCAAGCTGTGCCTTAAGCTCCATAATAACCCTCGTATGAAAACCATTTGGTCCCGGTGATTTATTAATCTTTATGTTGCTTAGTCTCTCCAGGACTATTTCCTCACTTAAACAAGCATCTAGCCAAGAATCATTACCTTCACTGTCGTTATGCACTACTAACACCGTCTGATCCTCCCTGGTGAAAAAAAGCTGTTCAGTATATCCGCTTTTATTTTGACATCATTTCCAAGGCTCGCAGTTCATCTTTTAATGGGCCTATGTTCTATTTTTTTAACCCTTTAATGTTTATGTATTTATAAAACTCTTTTGAATTGGCTTTATTCTCTATAGCAATTTGTTTTTCGTTTACAATTGTAGCTGCCCTTATTACTTTTTTGCATCTTTTATTGCATTCTTTGTAATACTGGAATGACTCCTCCCCTCCATTAGTTTTAAATGCTTTAAAAGAACACCTCTTTTTAGCCATTGCTTCTTTGACATCCTTATTAAGCCACATTGATTTGAGTCTATTACTCTTGCATTTACTGCCCAAGGGTATGAATTTGTGAATATTGCTATCAAGCAACCCTTTAAAGCATCCCACATTTCCGATGTGTCTTTACTATGAAACAAAACTTCCCAGTCAATGTCGTTTAGCATATTGAAGTTAGCTTTTCTAAAGTTGAATGTTTTTGTTGATTCCTTATAGCTATGTTTCTTGAAACTGATGCTGAATGTGATTATATAGTGATCACTGTTTCCCAAGGTCTCCCCAACTGTAATGTTTGATATAATGTCCACATTATTGGTAATAACTTGGTCCAGAACATTATAACCTCTGGTTGGGTCCTCGACTAATTGAGACAAGTATTGATCCTTTAATGTGTTTAGAATCCTGCTGCTCCTAATTTTACACATGAATCGTTACTCCAGTTTATACCCGGATAGTTAAAAATCCCCTAACACTAGGATGTCCCCCATTCCCGCAGCTTTTTCAATTTGCTGTGAGAGCAGTTCCTCGTCACGTATGCTAATATCTGGTTGCTTGTAGCATGTGCCAATGACTAGTTTCTTTATTTCAGTGCCCCCACTAGTGATCTCAACCCATAGTGATTCCACATTATCACCAGTCCCCCTCATAAATAACATATATTAAGTTTGGTTTTAGAGATGGTTTTACATAGAGACAAACCCCTCCTCCCCTTTTGGTAGCCCTGTCCCTCCTGAGAAGTGAATATCCCTCCAAATTAGTAACCTAGTCATGAGAGTCATCCCACCATGTTTCCGTAATACCTATAATATCATACTGATTTTTTGATACATGCCATTCCAATTCCCCCATTTTACCTGATAGGCTTCTTGCTTTCGCAAGCAGACATTTTATGATAATATTTCCTTTGCCCTTTTGCTTTAATGGTAACTTACCATTATTTACAAGTGCCTTTCTAGAATTACTCTTACCAACTGTTATTCTATTCTCTACCTTACCCCCCATCAGGGGTTAAGGTGCAATCAGTGAGATTGCTGGACTATTCAGGGAGTTTGGGAGATTTCTTCTATTTCAGGGAGTCTCCTGCAGAATGAGGGAGAGTAGGCAAGTATGTTTATACCAACAGAATAATGTACAAAAAGACAGCAAACTACATGTACAGTAGTTTAATTTGGACCACATGGCCTGCCTGGTAGTGGTATCACATCCTATAGCAACAATACACTGTTCAACACTTAAGTCACGTAATCGGTCAGGCAGAGATGCACCTCTCTGCCGGTAACCTCAGGGTACCATGTGTAAAATGTGTCACTGGTGCTCCCGAACTGTGCCATGTGGAACGCAAAACTGTATATAAGCAGCTAGCTCCTCCTGTGGAATGCAACAACTTCTAATGCAGCTACCAGTTAGCAAGCAACATCAGTGCACATGTGCAGACCAGTAGGGACCATATGGTAGCACTGATCCCAAGTTTTGAATGACCAGCTAAACTACAGGAATAATTTATAAAACTCAATAAAACAGGAGTTAAAGGGAATGTCTCATATCAGCACATCCCTAGGCATACAATGCTAGCAAACTCAATGTGGTATTAGAACATTACTAGAGATGTGCACAGGACCATTTTTGCTGGATTTGCAATTGGCCCTGATTCGTCATCCGGCTTTGTATTTGGTTTTTGCCAAACTGCCATGACTGGTTTTGTTTTTTTGTTTTCAAAAATTGACAAACAAAACTAAAATCACATAATTTGGGCCTTTTTTTTTGTTTCATGGGGGTGATTCAGACCTGATCCTAGATGTGCTAAATTTAGCACATTTATGATCAGATTCTCTGACATGCGGGGGGACGCCCAGCACAGGGCTAGTATGCACCACATGTTAGGCGCCCGCATGAGACCCACAGCCATTTTTGTGATAGCATCGGCTGCGTGAGATGTCATGCAGCTGCACCGACTACGCCCCCTGTTTCTCCGTTGCCGCTCCTGTTCTGAAGTCTCGTCCCCACAATACTCCATCTCCGTCTTTGAAATGGAGCGTTGCCTCCTCCCCCCCCCCCGTGACCATCTCTGCCTCATAGATAGGCAGAAGCAATCGCATTTTCTGTGGGGCGCCGTAGAAAATGCAGGCGCATGCGCAGGATGGGCCCTGCGCAGGATCCCGCATCCTCTTAGCAATTTTTACCGTTGGATCGCTTATTGCGATTGCGATCCAACCTTAATCAGGCTCTATTTGTAAAATATAAAATATACATCACAAGATTAGATGCCACTAAGGCCCTCATTCCGAGTTGTTCGCTCGCAAGCTGCTTTTAGCAGCTTTGCACACGCTAAGTCGCCGCCTACTGGGTGTGAATCTTAGCTTCTCAAAATTGCGACCGACGGATTCGCAATATTGCGAATAGACCTTTCTTAGCAGTTTATGAGTAGCTCCGGACTTAGCCATTGCGATCATTTCAGTCAGTTTCGTTCCTGGTTTGACATCACAAACACACCCAGCATTCGCCCAGACACTCCCCCGTTTCTCCAGCCACTCCCGCGTTTTCACCAGAAACGGTAGCGTTTTTTCCAACACACCCACAAAACGGCCAGTTTCCGCCCAGAAACACCCACTTCCTGTCAATCACATTACGATCACCAGAACGAAGAAAAAACCTCGTAATGCCGTGAGTAAAATACCTAACTGCATAGCAAATTTACATTGCGCATGCGCAGTAAGCGGAAAATCGCAAAATAACGAAAATCAGCAACGAGCGAACAACTCGGAATGACCACCTAAGTGAGCAAAACTGCCGGCAAATGGCAGTAATAAAATTTTTCTCATGTAATAATTTTAAGTCACATTTCCCTTAGGTCAGTCATGTAAAAGACAAGGGCCTCAAACCAGAAATAACCAGTCTTAGCCGGTCTGGTGGGTTGTGTGAGGTCATGCTGTGATGTCATAATGGAAACTGCCTATGTCAGGGCTATGCTGTTGCTGTCTCTTGCATATGCTTTCAGAGGCCTGGCACGGCATAGCACACTGGTAGAAGGTTAGTGACTGGACAAAGATAAGAGCAGCTTATTTTGAATCGTCGGCAGACGTTTAGCATGACTATTATAATATATGACTTACGACCCTGGGGATAGCATAGTATTGGATAAAAACAAAATCTCACACCTACTGGGACAGTGCCATTACTTAACATCCACAAGCGGCTGCAAATGGGCCATTGGAGATATATGAAGGGTGCTTTACTCTCTCTCTCTCTGCCTGCCTAAATCCCAGTGTGCCAGTGTTGCACGCTGATCCATTTTTATTAATATGTAGAGATGTAAGAGAATTAAATTGTGCTTTAATCATTACCTTTGTTTTTATCCAATACTATATACAGATGTAGCCATGCTGATCATGGCTACATCTGAGGGAAACGTGCACCCTCGACGCAGCAATGCGCACCTGTGCCTAGCTATGTCGAGTTGCGGCATTTGCCGCCCCCATCCATGTGAATGGGGCACACACATGTCTTAGATGTCCAGATGTACGCGGTGCGGTCGCGACTAGCAAGGCGCAATCGCCTTAAGATGTAGCCACAACGAGAATAGCTACATTTGTACAGTTGTAATTCCTGTTAGCAGAAATGAATGCTATGGTGGTTATGACTGTCCCCCTCCCCCCTCATTCCCACTCAGGGAGTGTGGGGGGAGGGGGACAGTCATAACCCATAGGGGTACAGGGGAAACCACCGGTGGGCCCTACTGTCTGGGGGCCCACCTCCTCGTCTATGGATCAGGTCCCGTCTGTGCACTTGAATTGTACATTATACATATTATCTACAGTGCATTGCAGTTATTAATCTGGTACATTATCATGCATGCACTAGCAGTATTTACTATGTATATTTATCATGGGCCCTATACCATGTTAGCCAAGCCTCTGTGGCAGCAGGCCACACCCCTAAGCATGGGCCTTTACCTCTGCATTCCCCCGGTGGGCTCTCCATGCCCCACTCATTTCTTGCTCTCTTTTTTCACTCTCTAACCATTGACGTATAGGTGCGTTTTTCTCCTGCCGGGTAAATAGGTCAAGATATCAGATTTGAGGTGACAGATGGGAAGACTGGGTTAGGCAAGGTTAGTTGGAGGGCAGGTGGTCTGGGCAAACCAGGGACGTGCAGTCAGGGAAGGCAGGGGAGGCAGTGCCTCCCCTGTCATTAATGATTAAAATAATATAAAGAAGATACTTATGACACATACTGTATTCTGTGTCATAAGTATCTCCTTTATATTAATCTAATCATTATCCCTGTTTAAATGTGTTTGGGAGGCACCGATCGTGGTGCCTCCCAGTGTGAATGGGGAAGGGTGTGGGAGCGGGGGGGCAGGGGTGGGCGGGGCCTAGCCATCGGTATTAAAAGTCCATTGGAAATGCATGGGAAAGCGGCACCATTAGAGGTGCTGCTTTCATACAGGGACGTGCTTTCAACCCATGAAAGCACGCCCCTGTCAGTGAGGCCACAGTGATTGGCCAGAGGATCCGTCACTGGATCCGCTGCCATCACTATATGGGTGCGCGGAGGTGTGGGCATTGGTGGCAGTGAGAGTATTAGTGGCACTGCCATTCTGCAGAGTTTGGCAGCGGAGCAGTACCAATTTCAAAAATGGCACCTCAGCGTAATTTTTTAAATTCAAGATGGCAACCACGAGCCAATCACGGCTCGCTGCGTCATCACCCCGGCCCCTCCGGCTGACTTATATAAGTCAGCACGAGGCATCGGCGTCAGTCCGACGGCGGAAGAGCTCCTTAAGAAAGAAGACGCTGGAAGTCCTGGATGGGCTGTAGCCATGCAAACGAGCTTTAAGGCCGCCGCCCCCAGGTGAAGACCCTGAATAATAAACTTTTTTTTAAAGATGGTGTGGTGTTTTTATTTTAATATTTTCTTTACAGGTGGACTACAGGTGCCAGCGGGCCCTTTATGTCCGGACATGCTGGCACTTGTGGTTCTCCAAGTGCTATGCAAAAAAGCTTAAAAGCCACCATCCACCATGTGAAGACGCTGGAAGCCCCGGGAAGGCGTCAGCCATGCAAAAGAGCTTAAAGGCCGCTGTCTCCCCGGTGAAGACGCTGGAAGCCCTGGGGAGGCGGCGGCCCCCCCGGTGAAGGCGTCGGAAGCCCTGGAGAGGCGGCAGCCATGCAAAAAAGCTTAAAGGCCGCCGCCCCCAGGTGAAGACCCTGACTAATAAACTTTTTTTTAAAGACGGAGTGGTGTTTTTATTTTAATATTTTTTTTACAGGTGGACTACAGGTGCCAGTGGGCCCTTTATGTCCGGACATGCTGGCACTTGTGGTTCTCCAAGTGCTATGCAAAAAAGCTTAAAAGCCACCATCCACCAGGTGAAGACGCTGGAAGCCCCGGGAAGGCGGCAGCCATGCAAAAGAGCTTAAAGGCCGCTGCCTCCCAGGTGAAGACGCCGGAGAAAGACGACGGAAGCCCTGGGGTGGCGGCGGCCCCCCAGGTGAAGACGGCGGAAGCCCTGGAGAGGCAGTGGCCATGCAAAAGTGCTTAAATGCCGCCATCCCCAGCTGAAGACCCTGACTAATAAAAAAAAAATTCAAGACGGTGTGGTGTTTTTATTTTAATATTTTCTTTACAGGTGCCAGGGGGCCCTTTATGTCCGGATATGCTGGCAATTGTGGTTCTCCAAGTGCTATGCAAAAGAGCTTAACAGCCACCGCCCACCAGGTGAAGAAGCTGGAAGCCCTGGGAAGGCGGCAGCCATGCTAAAGAACTTAAAGGCTGCCGCCCCCAGGTGAAGACCCTGACTAATAAACTTTTTTCTTAAAGACGGTGTGGTGTTTTTAAAGAAGAAGAGGAAGACAAAGAAGAAGAAGGAGAAGAAGAAGAAGAAGAAGAAGTAGTAGTAGTAGAACAAAAATAGGCTACATTTTGCTTAAAATAAAAATAGACATTTATTTTTTAAATATATTTTGCTTGAAGTTGTCTTAATAAATAAATTCTCTCAAAAGGTGAAGAAATGATACATACTTAGGGAGACAAATATATTAGGAGAGTTTAAAACCATGCATTGTTTATTCTACACAAGAGAGTACCATGTGAGGCAGCCATTTTGGGTCCACTACATAGATTACACTGTGCTATAAGTAAAACATGGCAGTAAGGCATACAAAGGTAAAATGAAAAGCAACTAACAGGACACCTAGTTTGCAGCTTACGCAGTAAGGAAAATGGTCTTACTCTATAATTGCTTTTAGATATCTTTCTCCTTTATATCTATTTTAAAGTGAGCTGAGGGGAAAATAACAATACAGGCTCCAGTTACATTATAAAATAATAATAAAAAATTCTCTGACCAAAAAATAAAAATGTATAATAATTCTCCAACACTCTGAAGATGGTAAGCTCATACTGTGAATTGCATAAAATATTTCTATGAACCCCACTTAATCACTGTTACACACTGGTTCTCACTGAGCGGAGGCTGAGATGAGAGGGGTGTTATTCGGCAGGATCACTGGAAGTGTTGTGGATCTCTGATAATCTCAGGTCTCTGAGGAGTTAAGTGAAAAACTACTGTCTCCCACTGTGATGCTCTAAGACATTGACAAGATGCCGCCGCATTTATGTGCAGGATTTAGGTCAGCAGCCATCTTGGTACAGGGAGTGAAGCCTTCCTGAAGGAACAGTATGGAATCTGCGCAGTAGCGCTCTCCCCTTTCAACACTTTTTATATACAAATAGGATAATAATGCTAAAACTCCCGCATAGTCATCTAAATGGGATGTAGTCACCATCCCGGCGGTCAGCTTACCACCACCGGGATCCCGACCACCGAATGCAGTCAGTGGGGCCAAGGACTATTCCCACTAGTTGGTGTCCATGACACCCATAGAGAGGGAATAGAACCTGTGGCAAGGGCAGCAAGCCACCAAGCTCGCAGCGTGAAGCCCACAGCAAGGGGCTTCATTTTGCTTGCCCCTCTCCCGGCATTCTGGCAGTCAGGATCCCGTCATCGGTATGCTGACCACCAGGATCCCGGCCGCCGGTCAACAACGCATCTGAATTATTACTTGTGCCTGGTGTAGGATTTTCAAATATGTGTAGTTTACTGTATACAAGGATATAAAACCTTAAAGGAACTGAGATCTAAGGTGTATTACATGTAGTTATAAAAATAAGTTTATTTTATGGCAGTAGTTTCCATACAGGGGGCTGTGAGACCCTGGGGTTCCTTGGGAAAGTTGGGAAGGGGGGGATAGGGGAGGCCTTGCAGTGGTGCTGTAGTTTGGTGGTCCATGAACAATTCAAATTGCTTATAGTGAATTTAATCGGCAAAACCAGTCCTTAACCACATAACTGAACCTAAGGTTAACATATTATAAACACTATTTACTTCATTTTATATTTTTTTCTAAATTTCTCACTAAGAAACTATGGTCTTGGGGTGCCATGACAGAAATTCTGAAACTCTAGGGCAGGGGTGTCAAACTCGCAGCTCCTACCGCATCCTTTTGTGGCCCGCGGGCAGGGGTCCTTTTGCGGCCCAACCACCTTGCTTGCATCGAGGGCAGGAGAGCACAGCGCACACCTCTCTTGCTCCCCAGTCCGGTCTCCGGCGATGGCACGAGTATCTTAAATCAGGTGCCGGTCCGTGTTCACGGACCAGAAGCCAATCAGGAGCAGTGCCAGAGTCTTTGCTGTCTATGTGCAGTGCCATCTTCCCAAAGAAATCACCATGAAGACGGCGCCACTGCCACTGGCTACAGCACAGGCATACTGGGGAGGGGTAGCAAACTGGGGCTTCTGCCAGGCCCCTCCAGCAGCCCCTTTACCAATGCTCGTCTTTTGTTGTTTTTATAACAACATGGTGACGACACTGTAGCAAAGAGATTTTCAACCCTTTACATCTCGTGGCACACTGAACAAGATTTAAGTATTGCCAAGGCACATTCAAATATAATGGTGATGCATGGTGCAGTTGCATGTCCTATGATGTCATGTTACAGCTTCTCCATAGGTAACGCCTGAGCCACATCTGAGAAAGCCAGAAGAGCCCAACACTGCCCGGGTCCTAAATAAGAACTGGCTCTGCAACCACTAAACCCACCAGTATTGATCGTTCCAGGGCCTCAGTAACGGCAAAACACTGACGGGCCTGGATGTGCTTCTATGGCGGCACACCTGGAGACTGCTCAGGGCACACTAGTTTTCATCGTTTTGTCCTTAAATGAGGTTATCATTGAAACACTGGAACAGTAATAAACAACATAACAACAGTGGAAATTGGGTTCACACAAAGCCTTACATAGCCAAAGATGAATAGGGACACCCTACAATAAAAATATATACATATAATAAAACTGTAAGGGTTGTGTCTGTACATAGACATTTTTTTATTGAGAATTATACTTCTAGGGACTGTTTATGGACCATGGAGACAAAAAGAAGTGAAATTTAGACTGTGTCTGTACGTTCTGGCATCACACAAAAACTACTGTATGAATTTATATCACATTTTCACTGTTGTATAGCTTAGTGACCTAGAAAAGGACTGAGGTATGTATGGTCTCGATCTAACATCAGGGAGAGGAACAATAAATGAACAACCAGATGCTTGCAGTGTGCAGGCTCCTCAAGTCCAAAAAGGATGCGGTTACAATACCAGCGCTGGCATCATGAACACTGACTAGCCCGCCAGTTGGCATGCTGAGCAACAGGGACTATTCCCATAGAGTGGGATAGAACCTGTGGCAAGCGCAATGAGCCCGCAAGGGTCTTTGTTGTGCTGGCCGAAATCCCCCCTGCTGGCCATCTGACAGACGGAATCCCGGCGTCGGTATGGTGACCGCCAGTCTCCCAACCACCGATCACCCAATACCAACCTGTCCAAAATGACAATACAGTATGAGTGGAATTATTACACTCACTTAGTGCAGTTGGACTTCCAGCATATAGCACTGCACTGACAGTTGGTGTTCCGGTCATGCTTCTGCAGACCTTGACTCTGCCTAGGTTATACTGTTTTCAGCTAGAAAGCTGTCCAATCTGATTTTGAATGCATTTACAGAGTCCGCCATTATTACCTTCTCCGGCAGGGAGTTCCAAATCTTTATTGCCCTGAAGAACCCCTTCCTACGTTTTGTATGGAATTTTCTCTCCTCTAACCTCAGTGAGTGTCCATGTGTCCTATACAGAGTTCTATTAATAAACAAATCCCCTGCTAACACCTTGTAATGACCCTTTACATATTTGAAGATATTAATAATATCTCCTCTTAGACCCTTCTTTTCTAGAGTATACATATTTAACATAGTTAGCCTTTCCTCGTACTCCAGTGTCTCTAACCCTTTAATCAGTTTAGTAGCACGCCTTTGAACTCTTTCGAGTTCTCCAATATCTTTTTTATAATATGGTGCCAAAAACTGAACACAATATTCCAGTTGCGGACGTACCAATGATTTGTACAGCGGCATGATTACATCCTCGTCCCTGGTCTCAATACCCCGTTTTATGCAAGCAAGGACTTTACTTGTCTTCTTCACTGCATTTTGACACTGTGTACTGCTATTGAGTGTATTATCTATGAGGACCCCCAAATCTTTTTCCACTACTGATACCCCTATATTTTCCCCATTAAGTGAATAGGATGCAAGTTTGTTTTTAATCCCAAAATGCATAGCTGTGCATTTTTCAATATTGAACCTCATTCCCCATTTAGACACCCAGAATTCAAGTTTAAATAAGTCATTCTGTAGAGACTCCACATCTATTTCTGAATTAATTACCTTACACAGTTTAGTATCATCTGCAAAGATTGATACTATGCTTCCCAGGCCTATTCCTAGGTCATTAATACATATATTGAACAGTAGCGGACCAAATATGGACCCTTGTGGTATACCGCTGACTACTAGTGCCCAGCTGGAGAACATCTCATTGACCACTACTCGTTGTACCCTGTTATCCAGCCAATTACCTATCCATGTACAAATAGTGTATCCTAGGCCAAGTTCCCTTAATTTGATGATCAGTCTCTTGTGAGGCACTGTATTGAAGGCTTTTGCAAAATCTAAATAGACCACATCCACTGCTTTTCCCTGGTTAAGATTATCGCTCACTTCGTCGTAGAAGCTAATTAAGTTAGTTTGACATGATCTGTCGCTCACAAACCCATGGTAACGCCTGCTCATAAACTTAGTATTCCGCAGATAATCCTCTATGCTATCCCTCAAAATTCCTTCCAATATTTTACCCACTATAGAGGTTAAACTAACTGGTCTATAGTACCCAGGATGATTTTTAGAACCCTTTTTAAATAATGGCACTACCTCAGCTATACGCCAATCCATCGGTACCATACCCGATTTAATGGAACTATAGAAAATCAAGTATAAGGGTCTTGCAAGCTGTGCCTTAAGCTCCATAATAACCCTCGTATGAAAACCATTTGGTCCCGGTGATTTATTAATCTTTATGTTGCTTAGTCTCTCCAGGACTATTTCCTCACTTAAACAAGCATCTAGCCAAGAATCATTACCTTCACTGTCGTTATGCACTACTAACACCGTCTGATCCTCCCTGGTGAAAAAAAGCTGTTCAGTATATCCGCTTTTATTTTGACATCATTTCCAAGGCTCGCAGTTCATCTTTTAATGGGCCTATGTTCTATTTTTTTAACCCTTTAATGTTTATGTATTTATAAAACTCTTTTGAATTGGCTTTATTCTCTATAGCAATTTGTTTTTTGTTTACAATTGTAGCTGCCCTTATTACTTTTTTGCATCTTTTATTGCATTCTTTGTAATACTGGAATGACTCCTCCCCTCCATTAGTTTTAAATGCTTTAAAAGAACACCTCTTTTTAGCCATTGCTTCTTTGACATCCTTATTAAGCCACATTGATTTGAGTCTATTACTCTTGCATTTACTGCCCAAGGGTATGAATTTGTGAATATTGCTATCAAGCAACCCTTTAAAGCATCCCACATTTCCGATGTGTCTTTACTATGAAACAAAACTTCCCAGTCAATGTCGTTTAGCATATTGAAGTTAGCTTTTCTAAAGTTTAATGTTTTTGTTGATTCCTTATAGCTATGTTTCTTGAAACTGATGCTGAATGTGATTATATAGTGATCACTGTTTCCCAAGGTCTCCCCAACTGTAATGTTTGATATAATGTCCACATTATTGGTAATAACTTGGTCCAGAACATTATAACCTCTGGTTGGGTCCTCGACTAATTGAGACAAGTATTGATCCTTAAATGTGTTTAGAATCCTGCTGCTCCTAATTTTACACATGAATCGTTACTCCAGTTTATACCCGGATAGTTAAAAATCCCCTAACACTAGGATGTCCCCCATTCCCGCAGCTTTTTCAATTTGCTGTGAGAGCAGTTCCTCGTCACGTATGCTAATATCTGGTTGTTTGTAGCATGTGCCAATGACTAGTTTCTTTATTTCAGTGCCCCCACCAGTGATCTCAACCCATAGTGATTCCACATTATCACCAGTCCCCCTCATAAATAACATATATTAAGTTTGGTTTTAGAGATGGTTTTACATAGAGACAAACCCCTCCTCCCCTTTTGGTAGCCCTGTCCCTCCTGAGAAGTGAATATCCCTCCAAATTAGTAACCTAGTCATGAGAGTCATCCCACCATGTTTCCGTAATACCTATAATATCATACTGATTTTTTGATACATGCCATTCCAATTCCCCCATTTCACCTGATAGGCTTCTTGCTTTCGCAAGCAGACATTTTATGATAATATTTCCTTTGCCCTTTTGCTTTAATGGTAACTTACCATTATTTACAAGTGCCTTTCTAGAATTACTCTTACCAACTGTTATTCTATTCTCTACCTTACCCCCCATCAGGGGTTAAGGTGCAATCAGTGAGATTGCTGGACTATTCAGGGAGTTTGGGAGATTTCTTCTATTTCAGGGAGTCTCCTGCAGAATGAGGGAGAGTAGGCAAGTATGTTTATACCAACAGAATAATGTACAAAAAGACAGCAAACTACATGTACAGTAGTTTAATTTGGACCACATGGCCTGCCTGGTAGTGGTATCACATCCTATAGCAACAATACACTGTTCAACACTTAAGTCACGTAATCGGTCAGGCAGAGATGCACCTCTCTGCCGGTAACCTCAGGGTACCATGTGTAAAATGTGTCACTGGTGCTCCCGAACTGTGCCATGTGGAACGCAAAACTGTATATAAGCAGCTAGCTCCTCCTGTGGAATGCAACAACTTCTAATGCAGCTACCAGTTAGCAAGCAACACCAGTGCACATGTGCAGACCAGTAGGGACCATATGGTAGCACTGATCCCAAGTTTTGAATGACCAGCTAAACTACAGGAATAATTTATAAAACTCAATAAAACAGGAGTTAAAGGGAATGTCTCATATCAGCACATCCCTAGGCATACAATGCTAGCAAACTCAATGTGGTATTAGAACATTACTAGAGATGTGCACAGGACCATTTTTGCTGGATTTGCAATTGGCCCTGATTCGTCATCCGGCTTTGTATTTGGTTTTTGCCAAACTGCCATGACTGGTTTTGTTTTTTTGTTTTCAAAAATTGACAAACAAAACTAAAATCACATAATTTGGGCCTTTTTTTTTGTTTCATGGGGGTGATTCAGACCTGATCCTAGATGTGCTAAATTTAGCACATTTATGATCAGATTCTCTGACATGCGGGGGGACGCCCAGCACAGGGCTAGTATGCACCACATGTTAGGCGCCCGCATGAGACCCACAGCCATTTTTGTGATAGCATCGGCTGCGTGAGATGTCATGCAGCTGCACCGACTACGCCCCCTGTTTCTCCGTTGCCGCTCCTGTTCTGAAGTCTCGTCCCCACAATACTCCATCTCCGTCTTTGAAATGGAGCGTTGCCTCCTCCCCCCCCCCGTGACCATCTCTGCCTCATAGATAGGCAGAAGCAATCGCATTTTCTGTGGGGCGCCGTAGAAAATGCAGGCGCATGCGCAGGATGGGCCCTGCGCAGGATCCCGCATCCTCTTAGCAATTTTTACCGTTGGATCGCTTATTGCGATTGCGATCCAACCTTAATCAGGCTCTATTTGTAAAATATAAAATATACATCACAAGATTAGATGCCACTAAGGCCCTCATTCCGAGTTGTTCGCTCGCAAGCTGCTTTTAGCAGCTTTGCACACGCTAAGTCGCCGCCTACTGGGTGTGAATCTTAGCTTCTCAAAATTGCGACCGACGGATTCGCAATATTGCGAATAGACCTTTCTTAGCAGTTTATGAGTAGCTCCGGACTTAGCCATTGCGATCATTTCAGTCAGTTTCGTTCCTGGTTTGACGTCACAAACACACCCAGCATTCGCCCCGACACTCCCCCGTTTCTCCAGCCACTCCCGCGTTTTCACCAGAAACGGTAGCGTTTTTTCCAACACACCCACAAAACGGCCAGTTTCAGCCCAGAAACACCCACTTCCTGTCAATCACATTACGATCACCAGAACGAAGAAAAAACCTCGTAATGCCGTGAGTAAAATACCTAACTGCATAGCAAATTTACATTGCGCATGCGCAGTAAGCGGAAAATCGCAAAATAACGAAAATCAGCAACGAGCGAACAACTCGGAATGACCACCTAAGTGAGCAAAACTGCCGGCAAATGGCAGTAATAAAATTTTTCTCATGTAATAATTTTAAGTCACATTTCCCTTAGGTCAGTCATGTAAAAGACAAGGGCCTCAAACCAGAAATAACCAGTCTTAGCCGGTCTGGTGGGTTGTGTGAGGTCATGCTGTGATGTCATAATGGAAACTGCCTATGTCAGGGCTATGCTGTTGCTGTCTCTTGCATATGCTTTCAGAGGCCTGGCACGGCATAGCACACTGGTAGAAGGTTAGTGACTGGACAAAGATAAGAGCAGCTTATTTTGAATCGTCGGCAGACGTTTAGCATGACTATTATAATATATGACTTACGACCCTGGGGATAGCATAGTATTGGATAAAAACAAAATCTCACACCTACTGGGACAGTGCCATTACTTAACATCCACAAGCGGCTGCAAATGGGCCATTGGAGATATATGAAGGGTGCTTTACTCTCTCTCTCTCTGCCTGCCTAAATCCCAGTGTGCCAGTGTTGCACGCTGATCCATTTTTATTAATATGTAGAGATGTAAGAGAATTAAATTGTGCTTTAATCATTACCTTTGTTTTTATCCAATACTATATACAGATGTAGCCATGCTGATCATGGCTACATCTGAGGGAAACGTGCACCCTCGACGCAGCAATGCGCACCTGTGCCTAGCTATGTCGAGTTGCGGCATTTGCCGCCCCCATCCATGTGAATGGGGCACACACATGTCTTAGATGTCCAGATGTACGCGGTGCGGTCGCGACTAGCAAGGCGCAATCGCCTTAAGATGTAGCCACAACGAGAATAGCTACATTTGTACAGTTGTAATTCCTGTTAGCGTCAGAAATGAATGCTATGGTGGTTATGACTGTCCCCCTCCCCCCTCATTCCCACTCAGGGAGTGTGGGGGGAGGGGGACAGTCATAACCCATAGGGGTACAGGGGAAACCACCGGTGGGCCCTACTGTCTGGGGGCCCACCTCCTCGTCTATGGATCAGGTCCCGTCTGTGCACTTGAATTGTACATTATACATATTATCTACAGTGCATTGCAGTTATTAATCTGGTACATTATCATGCATGTACTAGCAGTATTTACTATATATATTTATCATGGGCCCTATACCATGTTAGCCAAGCCTCTGTGGCAGCAGGCCACACCCCTAAGCATGGGCCTTTACCTCTGCATTCCCCCGGTGGGCTCTCCATGCCCCACTCATTTCTTGCTCTCTTTTTTCACTCTCTAACCATTGACGTATAGGTGCGTTTTTCTCCTGCCGGGTAAATAGGTCAAGATATCAGATTTGAGGTGACAGATGGGAAGACTGGGTTAGGCAAGGTTAGTTGGAGGGCAGGTGGTCTGGGCAAACCAGGGACGTGCAGTCAGGGAAGGCAGGGGAGGCAGTGCCTCCCCTGTCATTAATGATTAAAATAATATAAAGAAGATACTTATGACACATACTGTATTCTGTGTCATAAGTATCTCCTTTATATTAATCTAATCATTATCCCTGTTTAAATGTGTTTGGGAGGCACCGATCGTGGTGCCTCCCAGTGTGAATGGGGAAGGGTGTGGGAGCGGGGGGGCAGGGGTGGGCGGGGCCTAGCCATCGGTATTAAAAGTCCATTGGAAATGCATGGGAAAGCGGCACCATTAGAGGTGCTGCTTTCATACAGGGACGTGCTTTCAACCCATGAAAGCACGCCCCTGTCAGTGAGGCCACAGTGATTGGCCAGAGGATCCGTCACTGGATCCGCTGCCATCACTATATGGGTGCGCGGAGGTGTGGGCATTGGTGGCAGTGAGAGTATTAGTGGCACTGCCATTCTGCAGAGTTTGGCAGCGGAGCAGTACCAATTTCAAAAATGGCACCTCAGCGTAATTTTTTAAATTCAAGATGGCAACCACGAGCCAATCACGGCTCGCTGCGTCATCACCCCGGCCCCTCCGGCTGACTTATATAAGTCAGCACGAGGCATCGGCGTCAGTCCGACGGCGGAAGAGCTCCTTAAGAAAGAAGACGCTGGAAGTCCTGGATGGGCTGTAGCCATGCAAACGAGCTTTAAGGCCGCCGCCCCCAGGTGAAGACCCTGAATAATAAACTTTTTTTTAAAGATGGTGTGGTGTTTTTATTTTAATATTTTCTTTACAGGTGGACTACAGGTGCCAGCGGGCCCTTTATGTCCGGACATGCTGGCACTTGTGGTTCTCCAAGTGCTATGCAAAAAAGCTTAAAAGCCACCATCCACCATGTGAAGACGCTGGAAGCCCCGGGAAGGCGTCAGCCATGCAAAAGAGCTTAAAGGCCGCTGTCTCCCCGGTGAAGACGCTGGAAGCCCTGGGGAGGCGGCGGCCCCCCCGGTGAAGGCGTCGGAAGCCCTGGAGAGGCGGCAGCCATGCAAAAAAGCTTAAAGGCCGCCGCCCCCAGGTGAAGACCCTGACTAATAAACTTTTTTTTAAAGACGGAGTGGTGTTTTTATTTTAATATTTTTTTTACAGGTGGACTACAGGTGCCAGTGGGCCCTTTATGTCTGGACATGCTGGCACTTGTGGTTCTCCAAGTGCTATGCAAAAAAGCTTAAAAGCCACCATCCACCAGGTGAAGACGCTGGAAGCCCCGGGAAGGCGGCAGCCATGCAAAAGAGCTTAAAGGCCGCTGCCTCCCAGGTGAAGACGCCGGAGAAAGACGACGGAAGCCCTGGGGAGGTGGCGGCCCCCCAGGTGAAGACGGCGGAAGCCCTGGAGAGGCAGTGGCCATGCAAAAGTGCTTAAATGCCGCCATCCCCAGCTGAAGACCCTGACTAATAAAAAAAAAATTCAAGACGGTGTGGTGTTTTTATTTTAATATTTTCTTTACAGGTGCCAGGGGGCCCTTTATGTCCGGATATGCTGGCAATTGTGGTTCTCCAAGTGCTATGCAAAAGAGCTTAACAGCCACCGCCCACCAGGTGAAGAAGCTGGAAGCCCTGGGAAGGCTGCAGCCATGCTAAAGAACTTAAAGGCTGCCGCCCCCAGGTGAAGACCCTGACTAATAAACTTTTTTCTTAAAGACGGTGTGGTGTTTTTAAAGAAGAAGAGGAAGACAAAGAAGAAGAAGGAGAAGAAGAAGAAGAAGAAGAAGAAGAAGAAGTAGTAGTAGTAGAACAAAAATAGGCTACATTTTGCTTAAAATAAAAATAGACATTTATTTTTGAAATATATTTTGCTTGAAGTTGTCTTAATAAATAAATTCTCTCAAAAGGTGAAGAAATGACACATACTTAGGGAGACAAATATATTAGGAGAGTTTAAAACCATGCATTGTTTATTCTACACAAGAGAGTACCATGTGAGGCAGCCATTTTGGGTCCACTATATAGATTACACTGTGCTATAAGTAAAACATGGCAGTAAGGCATACAAAGGTAAAATGAAAAGCAACTAACAGGACACCTAGTTTGCAGCTTACGCAGTAAGGAAAATGGTCTTACTCTATAATTGCTTTTAGATATCTTTCTCCTTTATATCTATTTTAAAGTGAGCTGAGGGGAAAATAATAATACAGGCTCCAGTTACATTATAAAATAATAAAAAAAAATTCTCTGACCATAAAATAAAAATGTATAATAATTCTCCAACACTCTGAAGATGGTAAGCTCATACTGTGAATTGCATAAAATATTTCTATGAACCCCACTTAATCACTGTTACACACTGGTTCTCACTGAGCGGAGGCTGAGATGAGAGGGGTGTTATTCGGCAGGATCACTGGAAGTGTTGTGGATCTCTGATAATCTCAGGTCTCTGAGGAGTTAAGTGAAAAACTACTGTCTCCCACTGTGATGCTCTAAGACATTGACAAGATGCCGCCGCATTTATGTGCAGGATTTAGGTCAGCAGACATCTTGGTACAGGGAGTGAAGCCTTCCTGAAGGAACAGTATGGAATCTGCGCAGTAGCGCTCTCCCCTTTCAACACTTTTTATATACAAATAGGATAATAATGCTAAAACTCCCGCATAGTCATCTAAATGGGATGTAGTCACCATCCCGGCGGTCAGCTTACCACCACCGGGATCCCGACCACCGAATGCAGTCAGTGGGGCCAAGGACTATTCCCACCATGACACCCATAGAGAGGGAATAGAACCTGTGGCAAGGGCAGCAAGCCACCAAGCTCGCAGCGTGAAGCCCACAGCAAGGGGCTTCATTTTGCTTGCCCCTCTCCCGGCATTCTGGCAGTCAGGATCCCGTCATCGGTATGCTGACCACCAGGATCCCGGCCGCCGGTCAACAACGCATCTGAATTATTACTTGTGCCTGGTGTAGGATTTTCAAATATGTGTAGTTTACTGTATACAAGGATATAAAACCTTAAAGGAACTGAGATCTAAGGTGTATTACATGTAGTTATAAAAATAAGTTTATTTTATGGCATTAGTTTCCATACAGGGGGCCGTGAGACCCTGGGGTTCCTTGGGAAAGGTGGGAAGGGGGGGATAGGGGAGGCCTTGCAGTGGTGCTGTAGTTTGGTGGTCCATGAACAATTCAAATTGCTTATAGTGAATTTAATCGGCAAAACCAGTCCTTAACCACATAACTGAACCTAAGGTTAACATATTATAAACACTATTTACTTCATTTTATATTTTTTTCTAAATTTCTCACTAAGAAACTATGGTCTTGGGGTGCCATGACAGAAATTCTGAAACTCTAGGGCAGGGGTGTCAAACTCGCAGCTCCTACCGCATCCTTTTGTGGCCCGCGGGCAGGGGTCCTTTTGCGGCCCAACCACCTTGCTTGCATCGAGGGCAGGAGAGCACAGCGCACACCTCTCTTGCTCCCCAGTCCGGTCTCCGGCGATGGCACGAGTATCTTAAATCAGGTGCCGGTCCGTATTCACGGACCAGAAGCCAATCAGGAGCAGTGCCAGAGTCTTTGCTGTCTATGTGCAGTGCCATCTTCCCAAAGAAATCACCATGAAGACGGCGCCACTGCCACTGGCTACAGCACAGGCATACTGGGGAGGGGTAGCAAACTGGGGCTTCTGCCAGGCCCCTCCAGCAGCCCCTTTACCAATGCTCGTCTTTTGTTGTTTTTATAACAACATGGTGACGACACTGTAGCAAAGAGATTTTCAACCCTTTACATCTCGTGGCACACTGAACAAGATTTAAGTATTGCCAAGGCACATTCAAATATAATGGTGATGCATGGTGCAGTTGCATGTCCTATGATGTCATGTTACAGCTTCTCCATAGGTAACGCCTGAGCCACATCTGAGAAAGCCAGAAGAGCCCAACACTGCCCGGGTCCTAAATAAGAACTGGCTCTGCAACCACTAAACCCACCAGTATTGATCGTTCCAGGGCCTCAGTAACGGCAAAACACTGACGGGCCTGGATGTGCTTCTATGGCGGCACACCTGGAGACTGCTCAGGGCACACTAGTTTTCATCGTTTTGTCCTTAAATGAGGTTATCATTGAAACACTGGAACAGTAATAAACAACATAACAACAGTGGAAATTGGGTTCACACAAAGCCTTACATAGCCAAAGATGAATAGGGACACCCTACAATAAAAATATATACATATAATAAAACTGTAAGGGTTGTGTCTGTACATAGACATTTTTTTATTGAGAATTATACTTCTAGGGACTGTTTATGGACCATGGAGACAAAAAGAAGTTAAATTTAGACTGTGTCTGTACGTTCTGGCATCACACAAAAACTACTGTATGAATTTATATCACATTTTCACTGTTGTATAGCTTAGTGACCTAGAAAAGGACTGAGGTATGTATGGTCTCGATCTAACATCAGGGAGAGGAACAATAAATGAACAACCAGATGCTTGCAGTGTGCAGGCTCCTCAAGTCCAAAAAGGATGCGGTTACAATACCAGCGCTGGCATCATGAACACTGACTAGCCCGCCAGTTGGCATGCTGAGCAACAGGGACTATTCCCATAGAGTGGGATAGAACCTGTGGCAAGCGCAATGAGCCCGCAAGGGTCTTTGTTGTGCTGGCCAAAATCCCCCCTGCTGGCCATCTGACAGACGGAATCCCGGCGTCGGTATGGTGACCGCCAGTCTCCCAACCACCGATCACCCAATACCAACCTGTCCAAAATGACAATACAGTATGAGTGGAATTATTACACTCACTTAGTGCAGTTGGACTTCCAGCATATAGCACTGCACTGACAGTTGGTGTTCCGGTCATGCTTCTGCAGACCTTGACTCTGCCTAGGTTATACTGTTTTCAGCTAGAAAGCTGTCCAATCTGATTTTGAATGCATTTACAGAGTCCGCCATTATTACCTTCTCCGGCAGGGAGTTCCAAATCTTTATTGCCCTGAAGAACCCCTTCCTACGTTTTGTATGGAATTTTCTCTCCTCTAACCTCAGTGAGTGTCCATGTGTCCTATACAGAGTTCTATTAATAAACAAATCCCCTGCTAACACCTTGTAATGACCCTTTACATATTTGAAGATATTAATAATGGCCCTCATTCCGAGTTGATCGGTCGCAAGGCGAATTTAGCAGAGTTACACACGCTAAGCCGCCGCCTACTGGGAGTGAATCTTAGCTTCTTAAAATTGCGACCGATGTATTCGCAATATTGCGATTACTAACTACTTAGCAGTTTCAGAGTAGCTCCAGACTTACTCTGCCTGTGCGATCAGTTCAGTGCTTGTCGTTCCTGGTTGACGTCACAAACACACCCAGCGTTTGCCCAGGCACTCCCACCGTTTCCCCGGCCACTCCTGCGTTTTTTCCGGAAACGGTAGCGTTTTCAGCCACACGCCCCTGAAACGCCGTGTTTCCGCCCAGTAACACCCATTTCCTGTCAATCACATTACGATCGCCGGAGCGAAGAAAAAGCCGTGAGTAAAAATACTATCTTCATAGTAAAGTTACTTGGCGCAGTCGCAGTGCGAACATTGCGCATGCGTACTAAGCGGATTTTCACTGCGATGCGATGAAAAATACCGAGCGAACAACTCGGAATGAGGGCCCATATCTCCTCTTAGACCCTTCTTTTCTAGAGTATACATATTTAACATAGTTAGCCTTTCCTCGTACTCCAGTGTCTCTAACCCTTTAATCAGTTTAGTAGCACGCCTTTGAACTCTTTCGAGTTCTCCAATATCTTTTTTATAATATGGTGCCAAAAACTGAACACAATATTCCAGTTGCGGACGTACCAATGATTTGTACAGCGGCATGATTACATCCTCGTCCCTGGTCTCAATACCCCGTTTTATGCAAGCAAGGACTTTACTTGTCTTCTTCACTGCATTTTGACACTGTGTACTGCTATTGAGTGTATTATCTATGAGGACCCCCAAATCTTTTTCCACTACTGATACCCCTATATTTTCCCCATTAAGTGAATAGGATGCAAGTTTGTTTTTAATCCCAAAATGCATAGCTGTGCATTTTTCAATATTGAACCTCATTCCCCATTTAGACACCCAGAATTCAAGTTTAAATAAGTCATTCTGTAGAGACTCCACATCTATTTCTGAATTAATTACCTTACACAGTTTAGTATCATCTGCAAAGATTGATACTATGCTTCCCAGGCCTATTCCTAGGTCATTAATACATATATTGAACAGTAGCGGACCAAATATGGACCCTTGTGGTATACCGCTGACTACTAGTGCCCAGCTGGAGAACATCTCATTGACCACTACTCGTTGTACCCTGTTATCCAGCCAATTACCTATCCATGTACAAATAGTGTATCCTAGGCCAAGTTCCCTTAATTTGATGATCAGTCTCTTGTGAGGCACTGTATTGAAGGCTTTTGCAAAATCTAAATAGACCACATCCACTGCTTTTCCCTGGTTAAGATTATCGCTCACTTCGTCGTAGAAGCTAATTAAGTTAGTTTGACATGATCTGTCGCTCACAAACCCATGGTAACGCCTGCTCATAAACTTAGTATTCCGCAGATAATCCTCTATGCTATCCCTCAAAATTCCTTCCAATATTTTACCCACTATAGAGGTTAAACTAACTGGTCTATAGTACCCAGGATGATTTTTAGAACCCTTTTTAAATAATGGCACTACCTCAGCTATACGCCAATCCATCGGTACCATACCCGATTTAATGGAACTATAGAAAATCAAGTATAAGGGTCTTGTGCGGCTGTGCCTTAAGCTCCATAATAACCCTCGTATGAAAACCATTTGGTCCCGGTGATTTATTAATCTTTATGTTGCTTAGTCTCACCAGGACTATTTCCTCACTTAAACAAGCATCTAGCCAAGAATCATTACCTTCACTGTCGTTATGCACTACTAACACCGTCTGATCCTCCCTGGTGAAAAAAAGCTGTTCAGTATATCCGCTTTTATTTTGACATCATTTCCAAGGCTCGCAGTTCATCTTTTAATGGGCCTATGTTCTATTTTTTTAACCCTTTAATGTTTATGTATTTATAAAACTCTTTTGAATTGGCTTTATTCTCTATAGCAATTTGTTTTTCGTTTACAATTGTAGCTGCCCTTATTACTTTTTTGCATCTTTTATTGCATTCTTTGTAATACTGGAATGACTCCTCCCCTCCATTAGTTTTAAATGCTTTAAAAGAACACCTCTTTTTAGCCATTGCTTCTTTGACATCCTTATTAAGCCACATTGATTTGAGTCTATTACTCTTGCATTTACTGCCCAAGGGTATGAATTTGTGAATATTGCTATCAAGCAACCCTTTAAAGCATCCCACATTTCCGATGTGTCTTTACTATGAAACAAAACTTCCCAGTCAATGTCGTTTAGCATATTGAAGTTAGCTTTTCTAAAGTTGAATGTTTTTGTTGATTCCTTATAGCTATGTTTCTTGAAACTGATGCTGAATGTGATTATATAGTGATCACTGTTTCCCAAGGTCTCCCCAACTGTAATGTTTGATATAATGTCCACATTATTGGTAATAACTTGGTCCAGAACATTATAACCTCTGGTTGGGTCCTCGACTAATTGAGACAAGTATTGATCCTTTAATGTGTTTAGAATCCTGCTGCTCCTAATTTTACACATGAATCGTTACTCCAGTTTATACCCGGATAGTTAAAAATCCCCTAACACTAGGATGTCCCCCATTCCCGCAGCTTTTTCAATTTGCTGTGAGAGCAGTTCCTCGTCACGTATGCTAATATCTGGTTGCTTGTAGCATGTGCCAATGACTAGTTTCTTTATTTCAGTGCCCCCACTAGTGATCTCAACCCATAGTGATTCCACATTATCACCAGTCCCCCTCATAAATAACATATATTAAGTTTGGTTTTAGAGATGGTTTTACATAGAGACAAACCCCTCCTCCCCTTTTGGTAGCCCTGTCCCTCCTGAGAAGTGAATATCCCTCCAAATTAGTAACCTAGTCGTGAGAGTCATCCCACCATGTTTCCGTAATACCTATAATATCATACTGATTTTTTGATACATGCCATTCCAATTCCCCCATTTTACCTGATAGGCTTCTTGCTTTCGCAAGCAGACATTTTATGATAATATTTCCTTTGCCCTTTTGCTTTAATGGTAACTTACCATTATTTACAAGTGCCTTTCTAGAATTACTCTTACCAACTGTTATTCTATTCTCTACCTTACCCCCCATCAGGGGTTAAGGTGCAATCAGTGAGATTGCTGGACTATTCAGGGAGTTTGGGAGATTTCTTCTATTTCAGGGAGTCTCCTGCAGAATGAGGGAGAGTAGGCAAGTATGTTTATACCAACAGAATAATGTACAAAAAGACAGCAAACTACATGTACAGTAGTTTAATTTGGACCACATGGCCTGCCTGGTAGTGGTATCACATCCTATAGCAACAATACACTGTTCAACACTTAAGTCACGTAATCGGTCAGGCAGAGATGCACCTCTCTGCCGGTAACCTCAGGGTACCATGTGTAAAATGTGTCACTGGTGCTCCCGAACTGTGCCATGTGGAACGCAAAACTGTATATAAGCAGCTAGCTCCTCCTGTGGAATGCAACAACTTCTAATGCAGCTACCAGTTAGCAAGCAACATCAGTGCACATGTGCAGACCAGTAGGGACCATATGGTAGCACTGATCCCAAGTTTTGAATGACCAGCTAAACTACAGGAATAATTTATAAAACTCAATAAAACAGGAGTTAAAGGGAATGTCTCATATCAGCACTAGGCATACAATGCTAGCAAACTCAATGAGGTATTAGAACATTACTAGAGATGTGCACAGGACCATTTTTGCTGGATTTGCAATTGGCCCTGATTCGTCATCCGGCTTTGTATTTGGTTTTTGCCAAACTGCCATGACTGGTTTTGTTTTTTTGTTTTAAAAAATTGACAAACAAAACTAAAATCACATAATTTGGGCCTTTTTTTTTGTTTCATGGGGGTGATTCAGACCTGATCCTAGATGTGCTAAATTTAGCACATTTATGATCAGATTCTCTGACATGCGGGGGGACGCCCAGCACAGGGCTAGTATGCCCCACATGTTAGGCGCCCGCATGAGACCCACAGCCATTTTTGTGATAGCATCGGCTGCGTGAGATGTCATGCAGCTGCACCGACTACGCCCCCTGTTTCTCCGTTGCCGCTCCTGTTCTGAAGTCTCGTCCCCACAATACTCCATCTCCGTCTTTGAAATGGAGCGTTGCCTCCTCCCCCCCCGTGACCATCTCTGCCTCATAGATAGGCAGAAGCAATCGCATTTTCTGTGGGGCGCCGTAGAAAATGCAGGCGCATGCGCAGGATGAGCCCTGCGCAGGATCCTGCATCCTCTTAGCAATTTTTACCGTTGGATCGCTTATTGCGATTGCGATCCAACCTTAATCAGGCTCTATTTGTAAAATATAAAATATACATCACAAGATTAGATGCCACTAAGGCCCTCATTCCGAGTTGTTCGCTCGCAAGCTGCTTTTAGCAGCTTTGCACACGCTAAGTCGCCGCCTACTGGGTGTGAATCTTAGCTTCTCAAAATTGCGACCGACGGATTTGCAATATTGCGAATAGACCTTTCTTAGCAGTTTATGAGTAGCTCCGGACTTAGCCATTGCGATCATTTCAGACAGTTTCGTTCCTGGTTTGACGTCACAAACACACCCAGCATTCGCCCAGACACTCCCCCGTTTCTCCAGCCACTCCCGCGTTTTTCCCAGAAACGGTAGCGTTTTTTCCAACACACCCACAAAACGGCCAGTTTCCGCCCAGAAACACCCACTTCCTGTCAATCACATTACGATCACCAGAACGAAGAAAAAAACCTCGTAATGCCGTGAGTAAAATACCTAACTGCATAGCAAATTTACATTGCGCATGCGCAGTAAGCGGAAAATCGCAAAATAACGAAAATCGGCAACGAGCGAACAACTCGGAATGACCACCTAAGTGAGCAAAACTGCCGGCAAATGGCAGTAATAAAATTTTTCTCATGTAATAATTTTAAGTCACATTTCACTTAGGTCAGTCATGTAAAAGACAAGGGCCTCAAACCAGAAATAACCAGTCTTAGCCGGTCTGGTGGGTTGTGTGAGGTCATGCTGTGATGTCATAATGGAAACTGCCTATGTCAGGGCTATGCTGTTGCTGTCTCTTGCATATGCTTTCAGAGGCCTGGCACGGCATAGCACACTGGTAGAAGGTTAGTGACTGGACAAAGATAAGAGCAGCTTATTTTGAATCGTCGGCAGACATTTAGCATGACTATTATAATATATGACTTACGACCTTGGGGATAGCATAGTATTGGATAAAAACAAAATCTCACACCTACTGGGACAGTGCCATTACTTAACATCCACAAGCGGCTGCAAATGGGCCATTGGAGATATATGAAGGGTGCTTTACTCTCTCTCTCTCTCTCTCTCTCTCTCTGCCTGCCTAAATCCCAGTGTGCCAGTGTTGCACGCTGATCCATTTTTATTAATATGTAGAGATGTAAGAGAATTAAATCGTGCTTTAATCATTACCTTTGTTTTTATCCAATACTATATACAGATGTAGCCATGCTGATCATGGCTACATCTGAGGGAAACGTGCACCCTCGACGCAGCAATGCGCACCTGTGCCTAGCTATGTCGAGTTGCGGCATTTGCCGCCCCCATCCATGTGAATGGGGCACACACATGTCTTAGATGTCCAGATGTACGCGGTGCGGTCGCGACTAGCAAGGTGCAATCGCCTTAAGATGCAGCCATAACGAGAATAGCTACATTTGTACAGTTGTAATTCCTGATAGTGTCAAAAATTAATGCTATGGTGGTTATGACTGTCCCCCTCCCCCCTCATTCCCACTCAGGGAGTGTGGGGGGAGGGGGACAGTCATAACCCATAGGGGTACAGGGGAAACCACCGGTGGGCCCTACTGTCTGGGGGCCCACCTCTTCGTCTATGGATCAGGTCCCGTCTGTGCACTTGAATTGTACATTATACATATTATCTACAGTGCATTGCAGTTATTAATCTGGTACATTATCATGCATGTACTAGCAGTATTTACTATGGAGGTCATTCCGAGTCGTTCGCTCGGTAAATTTCTTCGCATCGCAGCGTTTTTCCGCTTAGTGCGCATGCGCAATGTCCGCACTGCGACTGCGCCAAGTAAATTTGCTATGCAGTTAGGATTTTTACTCACGGCTTTTTCATCGTTCTGGCGATCGTAATGTGATTGACAGGAAATGGGTGTTACTGGGCGGAAACAGGCCGTTTTATGGGCGTGTGGGAAAAAACGCTACCGTTTCCGGAAAAAACGCAGGAGTGGCCGGAGAAACGGGGGAGTGTCTGGGCGAACGCTGGGTGTGTTTGTGACGTCAAACCAGGAACGACAAGCAGTGAAATGATCGCAGATACTGAGTAAGTCTGGAGCTACTCAGAAACTGCTACGAGGTGTCTAATCGCAATATTGCGAATACATCGTTCGCAATTTTAAGATGCTAAGATTCACTCCCAGTAGGCGGCGGCTTAGCATGAGCAAATCTGCTAAAATCCGCTTGCGAGCGAACAACTCGGAATGACCCCCTATATATATTTATCATGGGCCCTATACCATGTTAGCCAAGCCTCTGTGGCAGCAGGCCACACCCCTAAGCATGGGCCTTTACCACTGCATTCCCCCGGTGGGCTCTCCATGCCCCACTCATTTCTTGCTCTCTTTTTTCACTCTCTAACCATTGACGTATAGGTGCGTTTTTCTCCTGCCGGGTAAATAGGTCAAGATATCAGATTTGAGGTGACAGATGGGAAGACTGGGTTAGACAAGGTTAGTTGGAGGGCGGGTGGTCTGGGCAAACCAGGGACGTGCAGTCAGGGAAGGCAGGGGAGGCAGTGCCTCCCCTGTCATTAATGATTAAGATAATATAAAGAAGATACTTATGACACATACTGTATTCTGTGTCATAAGTATCTCCTTTATATTAATCTAATCATTATCCCTGTTTAAATGTGTTTGGGAGGCACCGATCGTGGTGCCTCCCAGTGTGAATGGGGAAGGGTGTGGGAGCGGGGGGGCCGGGTGGGCGGGGCCTAGCCATGGGTATTAAAAGTCCATTGGAAATGCATGGGAAAGCGGCACCATTAGAGGTGCTGCTTTCATACAGGGACGTGCTTTCAACCCATGAAAGCACACCCCTGTCAGTGAGGCCACAGTGATTGGCCAGAGGATCCGTCACTGGATCCACTGCCATCACTATATGGGTGCGCGGAGGTGTGGGCATTGGTGGCAGTGAGAGTATTAGTGGCACTGCCATTCTGCAGAGTTTGGCAGCGGAGCAGTACCAATTTCAAAAATGGCACCTCAGCGTAATTTTTTAAATTCAAGATGGCAACCACGAGCCAATCACGGCTCGCTGCGTCATCACCCCGGCCCCTCCGGCTGACTTATATAAGTCAGCACGAGGCATCGGCGTCAGTCCGACGGCGGAAGAGCTCCTTAAGAAAGAAGACGCTGGAAGTCCTGGATGGGTTGTAGCCATGCAAACGAGCTTAAAGGCCGCCGCCCCCAGGTGAAGACCCTGAATAATAAACTTTTTTTTAAAGATGGTGTGGTGTTTTTATTTTAATATTTTCTTTACAGGTGGACTACAGGTGCCAGCGGGCCCTTTATGTCCGGACATGCTGGCACTTGTGGTTCTCCAAGTGCTATGCAAAAGAGCTTAACGGCTGCCGCCCACCAGGTGAAGACGCTGGAAGCCCTGGGAAGGCGGAAGCCATGCAAAAGAGCTTAAAGGCCGCTGTCTCCCCGGTGAAGACGCTGGAAGCCCTGGGGAGGCGGCGGCCCCCCAGGTGAAGGCGTCGGAAGCCCTGGAGAGGCGGCAGCCATGCAAAAAAGCTTAAAGGCCGCCGCCCCCAGGTGAAGACCCTGACTAATAAACTTTTTTTTAAAGACGGAGTGGTGTTTTTATTTTAATATTTTTTTTACAGGTGGACTACAGGTGCCAGTGGGCCCTTTATGTCCGGACATGCTGGCACTTGTGGTTCTCCAAGTGCTATGCAAAAAAGCTTAAAAGCCACCATCCACCAGGTGAAGACGCTGGAAGCCCTGGGAAGGCGGCAGCCATGCAAAAGAGCTTAAAGGCCGCTGCCTCCCAGGTGAAGACGCCGGAGAAAGACGACGGAAGCCCTGGGGAGGCGGCGGCCCCCCAGGTGAAGACGGCGGAAGCCCTGGAGAGGCAGTGGCCATGCAAAAGTGCTTAAATGCCGCCGTCCCCAGCTGAAGACCCTGACTAATAAAAAAAAAATTAAAGACGGTGTGGTGTTTTTATTTTAATATTTTCTTTACAGGTGCCAGGGGGCCCTTTATGTCCGGACATGCTGGCAATTGTGGTTCTCCAAGTGCTATGCAAAAGAGCTTAACAGCCACCGCCCACCAGGTGAAGAAGCTGGAAGCCCTGGGAAGGCGGCAGCCATGCTAAAGAACTTAAAGGCTGCCGCCCCCAGGTGAAGACCCTGACTAATAAACTTTTTTCTTAAAGACGGTGTGGTGTTTTTAAAGAAGAAGAGGAAGACAAAGAAGAAGAAGGAGAAGAAGAAGAAGAAGAAGAAGAAGAAGAAGAAGAAGAAGTAGTAGTAGTAGAACAAAAATAGGCTACATTTTGCTTAAAATAAAAATAGACATTTATTTTTGAAATATATTTTGCTTGAAGTTGTCTTAATAAATAAATTCTCTCAAAAGGTGAAGAAATGACACATACTTAGGGAGACAAATATATTAGGAGAGTTTAAAACCATGCATTGTTTATTCTACACAAGAGAGTACCATGTGAGGCAGCCATTTTGGGTCCACTACATAGATTACACTGTGCTATAAGTAAAACATGGCAGTAAGGCATACAAAGGTAAAATGAAAAGCAACTAACAGGACACCTAGTTTGCAGCTTACGCAGTAAGGAAAATGGTCTTACTCTATAATTGCTTTTAGATATCTTTCTCCTTTATATCTATTTTTAAGTGAGCTGAGGGGAAAATAACAATACAGGGTCCAGTTACATTATAAAATAATAAAAAAAATTATCTGACCAAAAAATAAAAATGTATAATAATTCTCCAACACTCTGAAGATGGTAAGCTCATACTGTGAATTGCATAAAATATTTCTATGAACCCCACTTAATCACTGTTACACACTGGTTCTCACTGAGCGGAGGCTGAGATGAGAGGGGTGTTATTCGGCAGGATCACTGGAAGTGTTGTGGATCTATGATAATCTCAGGTCTCTGAGGAGTTAAGTGAAAAACTACTGTCTCCCACTGTGATGCTCTAAGACATTGACAAGATGCCGCCGCATTTATGTGCAGGATTTAGGTCAGCAGCCATCTTGGTACAGGGAGTGAAGCCTTCCTGAAGGAACAGTATGGAATCTGCGCAGTAGCGCTCTCCCCTTTCAACACTTTTTATATACAAATAGGATAATAATGCTAAAACTCCCACATAGTCATCTAAATGGGATGTAGTCACCATCCCGGCGGTCAGCTTACCACCACCGGGATCCCGGCCACCGAATGCAGTCAGTAGGGCCAAGGACTATTCCCACTAGTTGGTGTCCATGACACCCATAGAGAGGGAATAGAACCTGTGGCAAGGGCAGCAAGCCACCAAGCTCGCAGCGTGAAGCCCACAGCAAGGGGCTTCATTTTGCTTGCCCCTCTCCCGGCATTCTGGCAGTCAGGATCCCGTCATCGGTATGCTGACCACCAGGATCCCGGCCGCCGGTCAACAACGCATCTGAATTATTACTTGTGTCTGGTGTAGGATTTTCAAATATGTGTAGTTTACTGTATACAAGGATATAAAACCTTAAAGGAACTGAGATCTAAGGTGTATTACATGTAGTTATAAAAATAAGTTTATTTTATGGCAGTAGTTTCCATACAGGGGGCCGTGAGACCCTGGGGTTCCTTGTGAAAGGTGGGAAGGGGGGGGATAGGGGAGGCCTTGCAGTGGTGCTGTAGTTTGGTGGTCCATGAACAATTCAAATTGCTTATAGTGAATTTAATCGGCAAAACCAGTCCTTCACCACATAACTGAACCTAAGGTTAACATATTATAAACACTATTTACTTCATTTTATATTTTTTTCTAAATTTCTCACTAAGAAACTATGGTCTTGGGGTGCCATGACAGAAATTCTGAAACTCTAGGGCAGGGGTGTCAAACTCGCAGCTCCTACCGCATCCTTTTGTGGCCCGCGGGCAGGGGTCCTTTTGCGGCCCAACCACCTTGCTTGCATAGAGGGCAGGAGAGCACAGCACACACCTCTCTTGCTCCCCAGTCCAATCTCCGGCGATGGCACGGGTATCTTAAATCAGGTGCCGGTCCGTGTTCACGGACCAGAAGCCAATCAGGAGCAGTGCCAGAGTCTTTGCTTTCTATGTGCAGTGCCATCTTCCCAAAGAAATCACCATGAAGACAGCGCCACTGCCACTGGCTACAGCACAGGCATACTGGGGAGGGGTAGCTAACTGGGGCTTCTGCCAGGCCCCTCCAGCAGCCCCTTTACCAATGCTCGTCTTTTGTTGTTTTTAGAACAACATGGTGACGACACTGTAGCAAAGAGATTTTCAACCCTTTACATCTCGCGGCACACTGAACAAGATTTAAGTATTGCCAAGGCACATTCAAATATAATGGTGATGCATGGTGCAGTTGCATGTCCTATGATGTCATGTTACAGCTTCTCCATAGGTAATGCCTGAGCCACATCTGAGAAAGCCAGAAGAGCCCAACACTGCCCGGGTCCTAAATAAGAACTGGCTCTGCAACCACTAAACCCACCAGTATTGATCGTTCCAGGGCCTCAGTAACGGCAAAACACTGACGGGCCTGGATGTGCTTCTATGGCGGCACACCTGGAGACTGCTCAGGGCACACTAGTTTTCATCGTTTTGTCCTTAAATGAGGTTATCATTGAAACACTGGAACAGTATTAAACAACATAACAACAGTGGAAATTGGGTTCACACAAAGCCTTACATAGCCAAAGATGAATAGGTACACCCTACAATAAAAATATATACATATAATAAAACTGTAAGGGTTGTGTCTGTACATAGACCTTTTTTTATTGAGAATTATACTTCTAGGGACTGTTTATGGACCATGGAGACAAAAAGAAGTGACATTTAGACTGTGTCTGTACGTTCTGGCATCACACAAAAACTACTGTATGAATTTATATCACATTTTCACTGTTGTATAGCTTAGTGACCTAGAAAAGGACTGAGGTATGTATGGTCTCGATCTAACATCAGGGAGAGGAACAATAAATGAACAACCAGATGCTTGCAGTGTGCAGGCTCCTCAAGTCCAAAAAGGATGTGGTTACAATACCAGCGCTGGCATCATGAACACTGACTAGCCCGCCAGTTGGCATGCTGAGCAACAGGGACTATTCCCTTAGAGTGGGATAGAACCTGTGGCAAGCGCAATGAGCCCGCAAGGGTCTTTGTTGTGCTGGACGAAATCCCCCCTGCTGGCCATCTGACAGACGGAATCCCGGCGTCGGTATGGTGACCGCCAGTCTCCCAACCACCGATCACCCAATACCAACCTGTCCAAAATGACAATACAGTATGAGTGGAATTATTACACTCACTTAGTGCAGTTGGACTTCCAGCATATAGCACTGCACTGACAGTTGGTGTTCCGGTCATGCTTCTGAAGACCTTGACTCTGCCTAGGTTATACTGTTTTCAGCTAGAAAGCTGTCCAATCTGATTTTGAATGCATTTACAGAGTCCGCCATTATTACCTTCTCCGGCAGGGAGTTCCAAATCTTTATTGCCCTGAAGAACCCCTTCCTACGTTTTGTATGGAATTTTCTCTCCTCTAACCTCAGTGAGTGTCCATGTGTCCTATACAGAGTTCTATTAATAAACAAATCCCCTGCTAACACCTTGTAATGACCCTTTACATATTTGAAGATATTAATAATATCTCCTCTTAGACCCTTCTTTTCTAGAGTATACATTTTTAACATAGTTAGCCTTTCCTCGTACTCCAGTGTCTCTAACCCTTTAATCAGTTTAGTAGCACGCCTTTGAACTCTTTCGAGTTCTCCAATATCTTTTTTATAATATGGTGCCAAAAACTGAACACAATATTCCAGTTGCGGACGTACCAATGATTTGTACAGCGGCATGATTACATCCTCGTCCCTGGTCTCAATACCCCGTTTTATGCAAGCAAGGACTTTACTTGTCTTCTTCACTGCATTTTGACACTGTGTACTGCTATTGAGTGTATTATCTATGAGGACCCCCAAATCTTTTTCCACTACTGATACCCCTATATTTTCCCCATTAAGTGAATAGGATGCAAGTTTGTTTTTAATCCCAAAATACATAGCTGTGCATTTTTCAATATTGAACCTCATTCCCCATTTAGACACCCAGAATTCAAGTTTAAATAAGTCATTCTGTAGAGACTCCACATCTATTTCTGAATTAATTACCTTACACAGTTTAGTATCATCTGCAAAGATTGATACTATGCTTCCCAGGCCTATTCCTAGGTCATTAATACATATATTGAACAGTAGCGGACCAAATATGGACCCTTGTGGTATACCGCTGACTACTAGTGCCCAGCTGGAGAACATCTCATTGACCACTACTCGTTGTACCCTGTTATCCAGCCAATTACCTATCCATGTACAAATAGTGTATCCTAGGCCAAGTTCCCTTAATTTGATGATCAGTCTCTTGTGAGGCACTGTATTGAAGGCTTTTGCAAAATCTAAATAGACCACATCCACTGCTTTTCCCTGGTTAAGATTATCGCTCACTTCGTCGTAGAAGCTAATTAAGTTAGTTTGACATGATCTGTCGCTCACAAACCCATGGTAACGCCTGCTCATAAACTTAGTATTCCGCAGATAATCCTCTATGCTATCCCTCAAAATTCCTTCCAATATTTTACCCACTATAGAGGTTAAACTAACTGGTCTATAGTACCCAGGATGATTTTTAGAACCCTTTTTAAATAATGGCACTACCTCAGCTATACGCCAATCCATCGGTACCATACCCGATTTAATGGAACTATAGAAAATCAAGTATAAGGGTCTTGCAAGCTGTGCCTTAAGCTCCATAATAACCCTCGTATGAAAACCATTTGGTCCCGGTGATTTATTAATCTTTATGTTGCTTAGTCTCTCCAGGACTATTTCCTCACTTAAACAAGCATCTAGCCAAGAATCATTACCTTCACTGTCGTTATGCACTACTAACACCGTCTGATCCTCCCTGGTGAAAAAAAGCTGTTCAGTATATCCGCTTTTATTTTGTCATCGTTTCCAAGGCTCACAGTTCATCTTTTAATGGGCCTATGTTCTATTTTTTTAACCCTTTAATGTTTATGTATTTATAAAACTCTTTTGAATTGGCTTTATTCTCTATAGCAATTTGTTTTTCGTTTACAATTGTAGCTGCCCTTATTACTTTTTTGCATCTTTTATTGCATTCTTTGTAATACTGGAATGACTCCTCCCATCCATTAGTTTTAAATGCTTTAAAAGAACACCTCTTTTTAGCCATTGCTTCTTTGACATCCTTATTAAGCCACATTGATTTGAGTCTATTACTCTTGCATTTACTGCCCAAGGGTATGAATTTGTGAATATTGCTATCAAGCAACCCTTTAAAGCATTCCACATTTCCGATGTGTCTTTACTATGAAACAAAACTTCCCAGTCAATGTCGTTTAGCATATTGAAGTTAGCTTTTCTAAAGTTGAATGTTTTTGTTGATTCCTTATAGTAGGCCTGGCCAACCTGTGGCTCTCCAGATGTTGTGAAACTACACATACCAGCATGCCCTGCCACAGTTTTATCATTCACTAACAGCAAAACTGTGGCAAAGCATGATGGGACTTGTAGTTTTACAACAGCTGGAGAGCCACAGGTTGGCCAGGCCTGCCTTATAGCTATGTTTCTTGAAACTGATGCTGAATGTGATTATATAGTGATCACTGTTTCCCAAGGTCTCCCCAACTGTAATGTTTGATATAATGTCCACATTATTGGTAATAACTTGGTCCAGAACATTATAACCTCTGGTTGGGTCCTCGACTAATTGAGACAAGTATTGATCCTTTAATGTGTTTAGAATCCTGCTGCTCCTAATTTTACACATGAATCGTTACTCCAGTTTATACCCGGATAGTTAAAAATCCCCTAACACTAGGATGTCCCCCATTCCCGCAGCTTTTTCAATTTGCTGTGAGAGCAGTTCCTCGTCACGTATGCTAATATCTGGTTGCTTGTAGCACGTGTCAATGACTAGTTTCTTTATTGCAGTGCCCCCACTAGTGATCTCAACCCATAGTGATTCCACATTATCACCAGTCCCCCTCATAAATAACATATATTAAGTTTGGTTTTAGAGATGGTTTTACATAGAGACAAACCCCTCCTCCCCTTTTGGTAGCCCTGTCCCTCCTGAGAAGTGAATATCCCTCCAAATTAGTAACCTAGTCGTGAGAGTCATCCCACCATGTTTCCGTAATACCTATAATATCATACTGATTTTTTGATACATGCCATTCCAATTCCCCCATTTTACCTGATAGGCTTCTTGCTTTCGCAAGCAGACATTTTATGATAATATTTCCTTTGCCCTTTTGCTTTAATGGTAACTTACCATTATTTACAAGTGCCTTTCTAGAATTACTCTTACCAACTGTTATTCTATTCTCTACCTTACCCCCCATCAGGGGTTAAGGTGCAATCAGTGAGATTGCTGGACTATTCAGGGAGTTTGGGAGATTTCTTCTATTTCAGGGAGTCTCCTGCAGAATGAGGGAGAGTAGGCAAGTATGTTTATACCAACAGAATAATGAACAAAAAGACAGCAAACTACATGTACAGTAGTTTAATTTGGACCACATGGCCTGCCTGGTAGTGGTATCACATCCTATAGCAACAATACACTGTTCAACACTTAAGTCACGTAATCGGTCAGGCAGAGATGCACCTCTCTGCCGGTAACCTCAGGGTACCATGTGTAAAATGTGTCACTGGTGCTCCCGAACTGTGCCATGTGGAACGCAAAACTGTATATAAGCAGCTAGCTCCTCCTGTGGAATGCAACAACTTCTAATGCAGCTACCAGTTAGCAAGCAACATCAGTGCACATGTGCAGAGCAGTGGGGACCATATGGTAGCACTGATCCCAAGTTTTGAATGACCAGCTAAACTACAGGAATAATTTATAAAACTCAATAAAACAGGAGTTAAAGGGAATGTCTCATATCAGCACATCCCTAGGCATACAATGCTAGCAAACTCAATGTGGTATTAGAACATTACTAGAGATGTGCACAGGACCATTTTTGCTGGATTTGCAATTGGCCCTGATTCGTCATCCGGCTTTGTATTTGGTTTTTGCCAAACTGCCATGACTGGTTTTGTTTTTTTGTTTTCAAAAATTGACAAACAAAACTAAAATCACATAATTTAGGCCTTTTTTTTTGTTTCATGGGGGTGATTCAGACCTGATCCTAGATGTGCTAAATTTAGCACATTTATGATCAGATTCTCTGACATGCGGGGGGACGCCCAGCACAGGGCTAGTATGCACCACATGTTAGGCGCCCGCATGAGACCCACAGCCATTTTTGTGATAGCATCGGCTGCGTGAGATGTCATGCAGCTGCACCGACTACGCCCCCTGTTTCTCCGTTGCCGCTCCTGTTCTGAAGTCTCGTCCCCACAATACTCCATCTCCGTCTTTGAAATGGAGCGTTGCCTCCTCCCCCCCCCGTGACCATCTCTGCCTCATAGATAGGCAGAAGCAATCGCATTTTCTGTGGGGCGCCGTAGAAAATGCAGGCGCATGCGCAGGATGGGCCCTGCGCGGGATCCCGCATCCTCTTAGCAATTTTTACCGTTGGATCGCTTATTGCGATTGCGATCCAACCTTAATCAGGCTCTACAGGTTGAGTATCCCATATCCAAATATTCCGAAATACGGAATATTCCAAAATACGGACTTTTTTGTGTGAGAGTGAGATAGTGACACCTTTGTTTTCTGATGGCTCAATGTATACAAACTTTGTTTAATACACAAAATTATTAAAAATATTGTATTAAATGACCTTCAGGCTGTGTGTATAAGGTGTATATGAAACATAAATGAATTGTGTGAATGTAGACACACTTTGTTTAATGCACAAAGTTATAAAAAATATTGGCTAAAATGACCTTCAGGCTTTGTGTATAACGTGTATATGAAACATAAATGCATTCTGTGCTTATATTTAAGTCCCATCACCATGATATCTCATTATGGTATGCAATTATTCCAAAATACGGAAAAATCCCATATCCAAAATACCTCTGGTCCCAAGCATTTTGGATAAGGGATACTCAACCTGTATTTGTAAAATATAAAATATACATCACAAGATTAGATGCCACTAAGGCCCTCATTCCGAGTTGTTCGCTCGCAAGCTGCTTTTAGCAGCTTTGCACACGCTAAGTCGCCGCCTACTGGGTGTGAATCTTAGCTTCTCAAAATTGCGACCGACGGATTCGCAATATTGCGAATAGACCTTTCTTAGCAGTTTATGAGTAGCTCCGGACTTAGCCATTGCGATCATTTCAGTCAGTTTCGTTCCTGGTTTGACGTCACAAACACACCCAGCATTCGCCCAGACACTCCCCTGTTTCTCCAGCCACTCCCGCGTTTTCCCCAGAAACGGTAGCGTTTTTTCCAACACACCCACAAAACGTCCAGTTTCCGCCCAGAAACACCCACTTCCTGTCAATCACATTACGATCACCAGAACGAAGAAAAAACCTCGTAATGCCGTGAGTAAAATACCTAACTGCATAGCAAATTTACATTGCGCATGCGCAGTAAGCGGAAAATCGCAAAATAACGAAAATCAGCAACGAGCGAACAACTCGGAATGACCACCTAAGTGAGCAAAACTGCCGGCAAATGGCAGTAATAAAATTTTTCTCATGTAATAATTTTAAGTCACATTTCCCTTAGGTCAGTCATGTAAAAGACAAGGGCCTCAAACCAGAAATAACCAGTCTTAGCCGGTCTGGTGGGTTGTGTGAGGTCATGCTGTGATGTCATAATGGAAACTGCCTATGTCAGGGCTATGCTGTTGCTGTCTCTTGCATATGCTTTCAGAGGCCTGGCACGGTATAGCACACTGGTAGAAGGTTAGTGACTGGACAAAGATAAGAGCAGCTTATTTTGAATCGTCGGCAGACGTTTAGCATGACTATTATAATATATGACTTACGACCTTGGGGATAGCATAGTATTGGATAAAAACAAAATCTCACACCTACTGGGACAGTGCCATTACTTAACATCCACAAGCGGCTGCAAATGGGCCATTGGAGATATATGAAGGGTGCTTTACTCTCTCTCTCTCTCTGCCTGCCTAAATCCCTGTGTGCCAGTGTTGCACGCTGATCCATTTTTATTAATATGTAGAGATGTAAGAGAATTAAATTGTGCTTTAATCATTACCTTTGTTTTTATCCAATACTATATACAGATGTAGCCATGCTGATCATGGCTACATCTGAGGGAAACGTGCACCCTCGACGCAGCAATGCGCACCTGTGCCTAGCTATGTCGAGTTGCGGCATTTGCCGCCCCCATCCATGTGAATGGGGCACACACATGTCTTAGATGTCCAGATGTACGCGGTGCGGTCGCGACTAGCAAGGCGCAATCGCCTTAAGATGTAGCCACAACGAGAATAGCTACATTTGTACAGTTGTAATTCCTGTTAGCGTCAGAAATGAATGCTATGGTGGTTATGACTGTCCCCCTCCCCCCTCATTCCCACTCAGGGAGTGTGGGGGGAGGGGGACAGTCATAACCCATAGGGGTACAGGGGAAACCACCGGTGGGCCCTACTGTCTGGGGGCCCACCTCCTCGTCTATGGATCAGGTCCCGTCTGTGCACTTGAATTGTACATTATACATATTATCTACAGTGCATTGCAGTTATTAATCTGGTACATTATCATGCATGTACTAGCAGTATTTACTATATATATTTATCATGGGCCCTATACCATGTTAGCCAAGCATCTGTGGCAGCAGGCCACACCCTAAGCATGGGCCTTTACCTCTGCATTCCCCCGTTGGGCTCTCCATGCCCCACTCATTTCTTGCTCTCTTTTTTCACTCTCTAACCAATGACGTATAGGTGCGTTTTTCTCCTGCCGGGTAAATAGGTCAAGATATCAGATTTGAGGTGACAGATGGGAAGACTGGGTTAGGCAAGGTTAGTTGGAGGGCAGGTGGTCTGGGCAAACCAGGGACGTGCAGTCAGGGAAGGCAGGGGAGGCAGTGCCTCCCCTGTCATTAATGATTAAAATAATATAAAGAAGATACTTATGACACATACTGTATTCTGTGTCATAAGTATCTCCTTTATATTAATCTAATCATTATCCCTGTTTAAATGTGTTTGGGAGGCACCGATCGTGGTGCCTCCCAGTGTGAATGGGGAAGGGTGTGGGAGCGGGGGGGCAGGGGTGGGCGGGGCCTAGCCATCGGTATTAAAAGTCCATTGGAAATGCATGGGAAAGCGGCACCATTAGAGGTGCTGCTTTCATACAGGGACGTGCTTTCAACCCATGAAAGCACGCCCCTGTCAGTGAGGCCACAGTGATTGGCCAGAGGATCCGTCACTGGATCCGCTGCCATCACTATATGGGTGCGCGGAGGTGTGGGCATTGGTGGCAGTGAGAGTATTAGTGGCACTGCCATTCTGCAGAGTTTGGCAGCGGAGCAGTACCAATTTCAAAAATGGCACCTCAGCGTAATTTTTTAAATTCAAGATGGCAACCACGAGCCAATCACGGCTCGCTGCGTCATCACCCCGGCCCCTCCGGCTGACTTATATAAGTCAGCACGAGGCATCGGCGTCAGTCCGACGGCGGAAGAGCTCCTTAAGAAAGAAGACGCTGGAAGTCCTGGATGGGCTGTAGCCATGCAAACGAGCTTTAAGGCCGCCGCCCCCAGGTGAAGACCCTGAATAATAAACTTTTTTTTAAAGATGGTGTGGTGTTTTTATTTTAATATTTTCTTTACAGGTGGACTACAGGTGCCAGCGGGCCCTTTATGTCCGGACATGCTGGCACTTGTGGATCTCCAAGTGCTATGCAAAAAAGCTTAAAAGCCACCATCCACTATGTGAAGACGCTGGAAGCCCCGGGAAGGCGGCAGCCATGCAAAAGAGCTTAAAGGCCGCTGTCTCCCCGGTGAAGACGCTGGAAGCCCTGGGGAGGCGGCGGCCCCCCCGGTGAAGGCGTCGGAAGCCCTGGAGAGGCGGCAGCCATGCAAAAAAGCTTAAAGGCCGCCGCCCCCAGGTGAAGACCCTGACTAATAAACTTTTTTTTAAAGACGGAGTGGTGTTTTTATTTTAATATTTTTTTTACAGGTGGACTACAGGTGCCAGTGGGCCCTTTATGTCCGGACATGCTGGCACTTGTGGTTCTCCAAGTGCTATGCAAAAAAGCTTAAAAGCCACCATCCACCAGGTGAAGACGCTGGAAGCCCCGGGAAGGCGGCAGCCATGCAAAAGAGCTTAAAGGCCGCTGCCTCCCAGGTGAAGACGCCGGAGAAAGACGACGGAAGCCCTGGGGAGGCGGCGGCCCCCCAGGTGAAGACGGCGGAAGCCCTGGAGAGGCAGTGGCCATGCAAAAGTGCTTAAATGCCGCCATCCCCAGCTGAAGACCCTGACTAATAAAAAAAAAATTCAAGACGGTGTGGTGTTTTTATTTTAATATTTTCTTTACAGGTGCCAGGGGGCCCTTTATGTCCGGATATGCTGGCAATTGTGGTTCTCCAAGTGCTATGCAAAAGAGCTTAACAGCCACCGCCCACCAGGTGAAGAAGCTGGAAGCCCTGGGAAGGCGGCAGCCATGCTAAAGAACTTAAAGGCTGCCGCCCCCAGGTGAAGACCCTGACTAATAAACTTTTTTCTTAAAGACGGTGTGGTGTTTTTAAAGAAGAAGAGGAAGACAAAGAAGAAGAAGGAGAAGAAGAAGAAGAAGAAGAAGAAGAAGAAGAAGAAGTAGTAGTAGTAGAACAAAAATAGGCTACATTTTGCTTAAAATAAAAATAGACATTTATTTTTGAAATATATTTTGCTTGAAGTTGTCTTAATAAATAAATTCTCTCAAAAGGTGAAGAAATGACACATACTTAGGGAGACAAATATATTAGGAGAGTTTAAAACCATGCATTGTTTATTCTACACAAGAGAGTACCATGTGAGGCAGCCATTTTGGGTCCACTACATAGATTACACTGTGCTATAAGTAAAACATGGCAGTAAGGCATACAAAGGTAAAATGAAAAGCAACTAACAGGACACCTAGTTTGCAGCTTACGCAGTAAGGAAAATGGTCTTACTCTATAATTGCTTTTAGATATCTTTCTCCTTTATATCTATTTTAAAGTGAGCTGAGGGGAAAATAACAATACAGGCTCCAGTTACATTATAAAATAATTAAAAAAAAATTCTCTGACCAAAAAATAAAAATGTATAATAATTCTCCAACACTCTGAAGATGGTAAGCTCATACTGTGAATTGCATAAAATATTTCTATGAACCCCACTTAATCACTGTTACACACTGGTTCTCACTGAGCGGAGGCTGAGATGAGAGGGGTGTTATTCGGCAGGATCACTGGAAGTGTTGTGGATCTCTGATAATCTCAGGTCTCTGAGGAGTTAAGTGAAAAACTACTGTCTCCCACTGTGATGCTCTAATACATTGACAAGATGCCGCCGCATTTATGTGCAGGATTTAGGTCAGCAGCCATCTTGGTACAGGGAGTGAAGCCTTCCTGAAGGAACAGTATGGAATCTGCGCAGTAGCGCTCTCCCCTTTCAACACTTTTTATATACAAATAGGATAATAATGCTAAAACTCCCGCATAGTCATCTAAATGGGATGTAGTCACCATCCCGGCGGTCAGCTTACCACCACCGGGATCCCGACCACCGAATGCAGTCAGTGGGGCCAAGGACTATTCCCACTAGTTGGTGTCCATGACACCCATAGAGAGGGAATAGAACCTGTGGCAAGGGCAGCAAGCCACCAAGCTCGCAGCGTGAAGCCCACAGCAAGGGGCTTCATTTTGCTTGCCCCTCTCCCGGCATTCTGGCAGTCAGGATCCCGTCATCGGTATGCTGACCACCAGGATCCCGGCCGCCGGTCAACAACGCATCTGAATTATTACTTGTGCCTGGTGTAGGATTTTCAAATATGTGTAGTTTACTGTATACAAGGATATAAAACCTTAAAGGAACTGAGATCTAAGGTGTATTACATGTAGTTATAAAAATAAGTTTATTTTATGGCAGTAGTTTCCATACAGGGGGCCGTGAGACCCTGGGGTTCCTTGGGAAAGGTGGGAAGGGGGGGATAGGGGAGGCCTTGCAGTGGTGCTGTAGTTTGGTGGTCCATGAACAATTCAAATTGCTTATAGTGAATTTAATCGGCAAAACCAGTCCTTAACCACATAACTGAACCTAAGGTTAACATATTATAAACACTATTTACTTCATTTTATATTTTTTTCTAAATTTCTCACTAAGAAACTATGGTCTTGGGGTGCCATGACAGAAATTCTGAAACTCTAGGGCAGGGGTGTCAAACTCGCAGCTCCTACCGCATCCTTTTGTGGCCCGCGGGCAGGGGTCCTTTTGCGGCCCAACCACCTTGCTTGCATCGAGGGCAGGAGAGCACAGCGCACACCTCTCTTGCTCCCCAGTCCAATCTCCGGCGATGGCACGGGTATCTTAAATCAGGTGCCGGTCCGTGTTCACGGACAAGAAGCCAATCAGGAGCAGTGCCAGAGTCTTTGCTTTCTATGTGCAGTGCCATCTTCCCAAAGAAATCACCATGAAGACGGCGCCACTGCCACTGGCTACAGCACAGGCATACTGGGGAGGGGTAGCAAACTGGGGCTTCTGCCAGGCCCCTCCAGCAGCCCCTTTACCAATGCTCATCTTTTGTCGTTTTTATAACAACATGGTGACGACACTGTAGCAAAGAGATTTTCAACCCTTTACATCTCGTGGCACACTGAACAAGATTTAAGTATTGCCAAGGCACATTCAAATATAATGGTGATGCATGGTGCAGTTGCATGTCCTATGATGTCATGTTACAGCTTCTCCATAGGTAACGCCTGAGCCACATCTGAGAAAGCCAGAAGAGCCCAACACTGCCCGGGTCCTAAATAAGAACTGGCTCTGCAACCACTAAACCCACCAGTATTGATCGTTCCAGGGCCTCAGTAACGGCAAAACACTGACGGGCCTGGATGTGCTTCTATGGCGGCACACCTGGAGACTGCTCAGGGCACACTAGTTTTCATCGTTTTGTCCTTAAATGAGGTTATCATTGAAACACTGGAACAGTAATAAACAACATAACAACAGTGGAAATTGGGTTCACACAAAGCCTTACATAGCCAAAGATGAATAGGGACACCCTACAATAAAAATATATACATATAATAAAACTGTAAGGGTTGTGTCTGTACATAGACATTTTTTTATTGAGAATTATACTTCTAGGGACTGTTTATGGACCATGGAGACAAAAAGAAGTGAAATTTAGACTGTGTCTGTACGTTCTGGCATCACACAAAAACTACTGTATGAATTTATATCACATTTTCACTGTTGTATAGCTTAGTGACCTAGAAAAGGACTGAGGTATGTATGGTCTCGATCTAACATCAGGGAGAGGAACAATAAATGAACAACCAGATGCTTGCAGTGTGCAGGCTCCTCAAGTCCAAAAAGGATGCGGTTACAATACCAGCGCTGGCATCATGAACACTGACTAGCCCGCCAGTTGGCATGCTGAGCAACAGGGACTATTCCCATAGAGTGGGATAGAACCTGTGGCAAGCGCAATGAGCCCGCAAGGGTCTTTGTTGTGCTGGCCGAAATCCCCCCTGCTGGCCATCTGACAGACGGAATCCCGGCGTCGGTATGGTGTCCGCCAGTCTCCCAACCACCGATCACCCAATACCAACCTGTCCAAAATGACTATACAGTATGAGTGGAATTATTACACTCACTTAGTGCAGTTGGACTTCCAGCATATAGCACTGCACTGACAGTTGGTGTTCCGGTCATGCTTCTGCAGACCTTGACTCTGCCTAGGTTATACTGTTTTCAGCTAGAAAGCTGCCCAATCTGATTTTGAATGCATTTACAGAGTCCGCCATTATTACCTTCTCCGGCAGGGAGTTCCAAATCTTTATTGCCCTGAAGAACCCCTTCCTACGTTTTGTATGGAATTTTCTCTCCTCTAACCTCAGTGAGTGTCCATGTGTCCTATACAGAGTTCTATTAATAAACAAATCCCCAGCTAACACCTTGTAATGACCCTTTACATATTTGAAGATATTAATAATATCTCCTCTTAGACCCTTCTTTTCTAGAGTATACATATTTAACATAGTTAGCCTTTCCTCGTACTCCAGTGTCTCTAACCCTTTAATCAGTTTAGTAGCACGCCTTTGAACTCTTTCGAGTTCTCCAATATCTTTTTTATAATATGGTGCCAAAAACTGAACACAATATTCCAGTTGCGGATGTACCAATGATTTGTACAGCGGCATGATTACATCCTCGTCCCTGGTCTCAATACCCCGTTTTATGCAAGCAAGGACTTTACTTGTCTTCTTCACTGCATTTTGACACTGTGTACTGCTATTGAGTGTATTATCTATGAGGACCCCCAAATCTTTTTCCACTACTGATACCCCTATATTTTCCCCATTAAGTGAATAGGATGCAAGTTTGTTTTTAATCCCAAAATGCATAGCTGTGCATTTTTCAATATTGAACCTCATTCCCCATTTAGACACCCAGAATTCAAGTTTAAATAAGTCATTCTGTAGAGACTCCACATCTATTTCTGAATTAATTACCTTACACAGTTTAGTATCATCTGCAAAGATTGATACTATGCTTCCCAGGCCTATTCCTAGGTCATTAATACATATATTGAACAGTAGCGGACCAAATATGGACCCTTGTGGTATACCGCTGACTACTAGTGCCCAGCTGGAGAACATCTCATTGACCACTACTCGTTGTACCCTGTTATCCAGCCAATTACCTATCCATGTACAAATAGTGTATCCTAGGCCAAGTTCCCTTAATTTGATGATCAGTCTCTTGTGAGGCACTGTATTGAAGGCTTTTGCAAAATCTAAATAGACCACATCCACTGCTTTTCCCTGGTTAAGATTATCGCTCACTTCGTCGTAGAAGCTAATTAAGTTAGTTTGACATGATCTGTCGCTCACAAACCCATGGTAACGCCTGCTCATAAACTTAGTATTCCGCAGATAATCCTCTATGCTATCCCTCAAAATTCCTTCCAATATTTTACCCACTATAGAGGTTAAACTAACTGGTCTATAGTACCCAGGATAATTTTTAGAACCCTTTTTAAATAATGGCACTACCTCAGCTATACGCCAATCCATCAGTACCATACCCGATTTAATGGAACTATAGAAAATCAAGTATAAGGGTCTTGCAAGCTGTGCCTTAAGCTCCATAATAACCCTCGTATGAAAACCATTTGGTCCCGGTGATTTATTAATCTTTATGTTGCTTAGTCTCTCCAGGACTATTTCCTCACTTAAACAAGCATCTAGCCAAGAATCATTACCTTCACTGTCGTTATGCACTACTAACACCGTCTGATCCTCCCTGGTGAAAAAAAGCTGTTCAGTATATCCGCTTTTATTTTGACATCATTTCCAAGGCTCGCAGTTCATCTTTTAATGGGCCTATGTTCTATTTTTTTAACCCTTTAATGTTTATGTATTTATAAAACTCTTTTGAATTGGCTTTATTCTCTATAGCAATTTGTTTTTCGTTTACAATTGTAGCTGCCCTTATTACTTTTTTGCATCTTTTATTGCATTCTTTGTAATACTGGAATGACTCCTCCCCTCCATTAGTTTTAAATGCTTTAAAAGAACACCTCTTTTTAGCCATTGCTTCTTTGACATCCTTATTAAGCCACATTGATTTGAGTCTATTACTCTTGCATTTACTGCCCAAGGGTATGAATTTGTGAATATTGCTATCAAGCAACCCTTTAAAGCATCCCACATTTCCGATGTGTCTTTACTATGAAACAAAACTTCCCAGTCAATGTCGTTTAGCATATTGAAGTTAGCTTTTCTAAAGTTGAATGTTTTTGTTGATTCCTTATAGCTATGTTTTTTGAAACTGATGCTGAATGTGATTATATAGTGATCACTGTTTCCCAAGGTCTCCCCAACTGTAATGTTTGATATAATGTCCACATTATTGGTAATAACTTGGTCCAGAACATTATAACCTCTGGTTGGGTCCTCGACTAATTGAGACAAGTATTGATCCTTTAATGTGTTTAGAATCCTGCTGCTCCTAATTTTACACATGAATCGTTACTCCAGTTTATACCCGGATAGTTAAAAATCCCCTAACACTAGGATGTCCCCCATTCCCGCAGCTTTTTCAATTTGCTGTGAGAGCAGTTCCTCGTCACGTATGCTAATATCTGGTTGCTTGTAGCATGTGCCAATGACTAGTTTCTTTATTTCAGTGCCCCCACTAGTGATCTCAACCCATAGTGATTCCACATTATCACCAGTCCCCCTCATAAATAACATATATTAAGTTTGGTTTTAGAGATGGTTTTACATAGAGACAAACCCCTCCTCCCCTTTTGGTAGCCCTGTCCCTCCTGAGAAGTGAATATCCCTCCAAATTAGTAACCTAGTCGTGAGAGCCATCCCACCATGTTTCCGTAATACCTATAATATCATACTGATTTTTTGATACATGCCATTCCAATTCCCCCATTTTACCTGATAGGCTTCTTGCTTTCGCAAGCAGACATTTTATGATAATATTTCCTTTGCCCTTTTGCTTTAATGGTAACTTACCATTATTTACAAGTGCCTTTCTAGAATTACTCTTACCAACTGTTATTCTATTCTCTACCTTACCCCCCATCAGGGGTTAAGGTGCAATCAGTGAGATTGCTGGACTATTCAGGGAGTTTGGGAGATTTCTTCTATTTCAGGGAGTCTCCTGCAGAATGAGGGAGAGTAGGCAAGTATGTTTATACCAACAGAATAATGTACAAAAAGACAGCAAACTACATGTACAGTAGTTTAATTTGGACCACATGGCCTGCCTGGTAGTGGTATCACATCCTATAGCAACAATACACTGTTCAACACTTAAGTCACGTAATCGGTCAGGCAGAGATGCACCTCTCTGCCGGTAACCTCAGGGTACCATGTGTAAAATGTGTCACTGGTGCTCCCGAACTGTGCCATGTGGAACGCAAAACTGTATATAAGCAGCTAGCTCCTCCTGTGGAATGCAACAACTTCTAATGCAGCTACCAGTTAGCAAGCAACATCAGTGCACATGTGCAGACCAGTAGGGACCATATGGTAGCACTGATCCCAAGTTTTGAATGACCAGCTAAACTACAGGAATAATTTATAAAACTCAATAAAACAGGAGTTAAAGGGAATGTCTCATATCAGCACATCCCTAGGCATACAATGCTAGCAAACTCAATGTGGTATTAGAACATTACTAGAGATGTGCACAGGACCATTTTTGCTGGATTTGCAATTGGCCCTGATTCGTCATCCGGCTTTGTATTTGGTTTTTGCCAAACTGCCATGACTGGTTTTGTTTTTTTGTTTTAAAAAATTGACAAACAAAACTAAAATCACATAATTTGGGCCTTTTTTTTTGTTTCATGGGGGTGATTCAGACCTGATCCTAGATGTGCTAAATTTAGCACATTTATGATCAGATTCTCTGACATGCGGGGGGACGCCCAGCACAGGGCTAGTATGCCCCACATGTTAGGCGCCCGCATGAGACCCACAGCCATTTTTGTGATAGCATCGGCTGCGTGAGATGTCATGCAGCTGCACCGACTACGCCCCCTGTTTCTCCGTTGCCGCTCCTGTTCTGAAGTCTCGTCCCCACAATACTCCATCTCCGTCTTTGAAATGGAGCGTTGCCTCCTCCCCCCCGTGACCATCTCTGCCTCATAGACAGGCAGAAGCAATCGCATTTTCTGTGGGGCGCCGTAGAAAATGCAGGCGCATGCGCAGGATGGGCCCTGCGCAGGATCCCGCATCCTCTTAGCAATTTTTACCGTTGGATCGCTTATTGCGATTGCGATCCAACCTTAATCAGGCTCTATTTGTAAAATATAAAATATACATCACAAGATTAGATGCCACTAAGGCCCTCATTCCGAGTTGTTCGCTCGCAAGCTGCTTTTAGCAGCTTTGCACACGCTAAGTCGCCGCCTACTGGGTGTGAATCTTAGCTTCTCAAAATTGCGACCGACGGATTCGCAATATTGCGAATAGACCTTTCTTAGCAGTTTATGAGTAGCTCCGGACTTAGCCATTGCGATCATTTCAGTCAGTTTCGTTCCTGGTTTGACGTCACAAACACACCCAGCATTCGCCCAGACACTCCCCCGTTTCTCCAGCCACTCCCCGCGTTTTTCCCAGAAACGGTAGCGTTTTTTCCAACACACCCACAAAACGGCCAGTTTCCGCCCAGAAACACCCACTTCCTGTCAATCACATTACGATCACCAGAACGAAGAAAAAACATCGTAATGCCGTGAGTAAAATACCTAACTGCATAGCAAATTTACATTGCGCATGCGCAGTAAGCGGAAAATCGCAAAATAACGAAAATCGGCTACGAGCGAACAACTCGGAATGACCACCTAAGTGAGCAAAACTGCCGGCAAATGGCAGTAATAAAATTTTTCTCATGTAATAATTTTAAGTCACATTTCCCTTAGGTCAGTCATGTAAAAGACAAGGGCCTCAAACCAGAAATAACCAGTCTTAGCCGGTCTGGTGGGTTGTGTGAGGTCATGCTGTGATGTCATAATGGAAACTGCCTATGTCAGGGCTATGCTGTTGCTGTCTCTTGCATATGCTTTCAGAGGCCTGGCACGGCATAGCACACTGGTAGAAGGTTAGTGACTGGACAAAGATAAGAGCAGCTTATTTTGAATCGTCGGCAGACATTTAGCATGACTATTATAATATATGACTTACGACCTTGGGGATAGCATAGTATTGGATAAAAACAAAATCTCACACCTACTGGGACAGTGCCATTACTTAACATCCACAAGCGGCTGCAAATGGGCCATTGGAGATATATGAAGGGTGCTTTACTCTCTCTCTCTCTCTCTGCCTGCCTAAATCCCAGTGTGCCAGTGTTGCACGCTGATCCATTTTTATTAATATGTAGAGATGTAAGAGAATTAAATTGTGCTTTAATCATTACCTTTGTTTTTATCCAATACTATATACAGATGTAGCCATGCTGATCATGGCTACATCTGAGGGAAACGTGCACCCTCGACGCAGCAATGCGCACCTGTGCCTAGCTAAGTAGCTATGTCGAGTTGCGGCATTTGCCGCCCCCATCCATGTGAATGGGGCACACACATGTCTTAGATGTCCAGATGTACGCGGTGCGGTCGCGACTAGCAAGGTGCAATCGCCTTAAGATGCAGCCACAACGAGAATAGCTACATTTGTACAGTTGTAATTCGTGATAGTGTCAGAAATTAATGCTATGGTGGTTATGACTGTCCCCCTCCCCCCTCATTCCCACTCAGGGAGTGTGGGGGGAGGGGGACAGTCATAACCCATAGGGGTACAGGGGAAACCACCGGTGGGCCCTACTGTCTGGGGGCCCACCTCCTCGTCTATGGATCAGGTCCCGTCTGTGCACTTGAATTGTACATTATACATATTATCTACAGTGCATTGCAGTTATTAATCTGGTACATTATCATGCATGTACTAGCAGTATTTACTATGGAGGTCATTCCGAGTCATTCGCTCGGTAAATTTCTTCGCATCGCAGCGTTTTTCCGCTTAGTGCGCATGCGCAATGTCCGCACTGCGACTGCGCCAAGTAAATTTGCTATGCAGTTAGGATTTTTACTCACGGCTTTTTCATCGTTCTGGCGATCGTAATGTGATTGACAGGAAATGGGTGTTACTGGGCGGAAACAGGCCGTTTTATGGGCGTGTGGGAAAAAACGCTACCGTTTCCGGAAAAAACGCAGGAGTGGCCGGAGAAACGGGGGAGTGTCTAGGCGAACGCTGGGTGTGTTTGTGACGTCAAACCAGGAACGACAAGCAGTGAAATGATCGCAGATACTGAGTAAGTCTGGAGCTACTCAGAAACTGCTACGAGGTGTCTAATCGCAATATTGCGAATACATCGTTCGCAATTTTAAGATGCTAAGATTCACTCCCAGTAGGCGGCGGCTTAGCATGAGCAAATCTGCTAAAATCCGCTTGCGAGCGAACAACTCGGAATGACCCCCTATATATATTTATCATGGGCCCTATACCATGTTAGCCAAGCCTCTGTGGCAGCAGGCCACACCCCTAAGCATGGGCCTTTACCTCTGCATTCCCCCGGTGGGCTCTCCATGCCCCACTCATTTCTTGCTCTCTTTTTTCACTCTCTAACCATTGACGTATAGGTGCGTTTTTCTCCTGCCGGGTAAATAGGTCAAGATATCAGATTTGAGGTGACAGATGGGAAGACTGGGTTAGACAAGGTTAGTTGGAGGGCGGGTGGTCTGGGCAAACCAGGGATGTGCAGTCAGGGAAGGCAGGGGAGGCAGTGCCTCCCCTGTCATTAATGATTAAGATAATATAAAGAAGATACTTATGACACATACTGTATTCTGTGTCATAAGTATCTCGTTTATATTAATCTAATCATTATCCCTGTTTAAATGTGTTTGGGAGGCACCGATCGTGGTGCCTCCCAGTGTGAATGGGGAAGGGTGTGGGAGCGGGGGGGCCGGGTGGGCGGGGCCTAGCCATGGGTATTAAAAGTCCATTGGAAATGCATGGGAAAGCGGCACCATTAGAGGTGCTGCTTTCATACAGGGACGTGCTTTCAACCCATGAAAGCACACCCCTGTCAGTGAGGCCACAGTGATTGGCCAGAGGATCCGTCACTGGATCCGCTGCCATCACTATATGGGTGCGCGGAGGTGTGGGCATTGGTGGCAGTGAGAGTATTAGTGGCACTGCCATTCTGCAGAGTTTGGCAGCGGAGCAGTACCAATTTCAAAAATGGCACCTCAGCGTAATTTTTTAAATTCAAGATGGCAACCACGAGCCAATCACGGCTCGCTGCGTCATCACCCCGGCCCCTCCGGCTGACTTATATAAGTCAGCACGAGGCATCGGCGTCAGTCCGACGGCGGAAGAGCTCCTTAAGAAAGAAGACGCTGGAAGTCCTGGATGGGCTGTAGCCATGCAAACGAGCTTAAAGGCCGCCGCCCCCAGGTGAAGACCCTGAATAATAAACTTTTTTTTAAAGATGGTGTGGTGTTTTTATTTTAATATTTTCTTTACAGGTGGACTACAGGTGCCAGCGGGCCCTTTATGTCCGGACATGCTGGCACTTGTGGTTCTCCAAGTGCTATGCAAAAGAGCTTAACGGCTGCCGCCCACCAGGTGAAGACGCTGGAAGCCCTGGGAAGGCGGAAGCCATGCAAAAGAGCTTAAAGGCCGCTGTCTCCCCGGTGAAGACGCTGGAAGCCCTGGGGAGGCGGCGGCCCCCCAGGTGAAGGCGTCGGAAGCCCTGGAGAGGCGGCAGCCATGCAAAAAAGCTTAAAGGCCGCCGCCCCCAGGTGAAGACCCTGACTAATAAACTTTTTTTTAAAGACGGAGTGGTGTTTTTATTTTAATATTTTTTTTACAGGTGGACTACAGGTGCCAGTGGGCCCTTTATGTCCGGACATGCTGGCACTTGTGGTTCTCCAAGTGCTATGCAAAAAAGCTTAAAAGCCACCATCCACCAGGTGAAGACGCTGGAAGCCCTGGGAAGGCGGCAGCCATGCAAAAGAGCTTAAAGGCCGCTGCCTCCCAGGTGAAGACGTCGGAGAAAGACGACGGAAGCCCTGGGGAGGCGGCGGCCCCCAGGTGAAGACGGCGAAAGCCCTGGAGAGGCAGTGGCCATGCAAAAGTGCTTAAATGCCGCCGTCCCCAGCTGAAGACCCTGACTAATAAAAAAAAAATTAAAGACGGTGTGGTGTTTTTATTTTAATATTTTCTTTACAGGTGCCAGGGGGCCCTTTATGTCCGGACATGCTGGCAATTGTGGTTCTCCAAGTGCTATGCAAAAGAGCTTAACAGCCGCCGCCCACCAGGTGAAGAAGCTGGAAGCCCTGGGAAGGCGGCAGCCATGCTAAAGAACTTAAAGGCTGCCGCCCCCAGGTGAAGACCCTGACTAATAAACTTTTTTCTTAAAGACGGTGTGGTGTTTTTAAAGAAGAAGAGGAAGACAAAGAAGAAGAAGGAGAAGAAGAAGAAGAAGAAGAAGAAGAAGAAGAAGAAGAAGAAGAAGTAGTAGTAGTAGAACAAAAATAGGCTACATTTTGCTTAAAATAAAAATAGACATTTATTTTTTAAAGATATTTTGCTTGAAGTTGTCTTAATAAATAAATTCTCTCAAAAGGTGAAGAAATGACACATACTTAGGGAGACAAATATTAGAGATGAGCGGGTTCGGTTTC